>NC_056728.1:575031629-575099129 GCF_019279795.1 Protopterus annectens | reverse complement strand
GGGGCATTATACTCAATGATTGGCCTGGCTTCTTAATTTTAAGTTGAGTCTGGAAACCTTGAGTGACATAACTTCATTCCGAAAGTGACAAATATCCTGTTTGACACACAAGCACAGAGTCGGCAGCTTCGGAACATAAAAAAAACATAATTAAGAACACTAGGTGGTGCCATAGAGCATATATTGCAGTAGATTAAAAAAGTATAGCTGGAATAGAATTTGCAGTCTTGAGATTTGTATATGACTTGGCAATTATGAAGGTAGCAGTTTTGTATACACACTGGGAGGCACTGAATATTATGATTATCACTGCAAACTATGGACTTAGTTCCTCTCTTCATGTCACCTATTATTTGGGTGTAGGGCACTGGAGTGAATGGCAAGAACCCAGACACCCTGTAGATCAATGTAATAACATAAACGTTATTGATATCGACACATTATGCTCCAGGGATTACCCTGGAGCAGCCTAAACCAACAGCAAGTATTTTTTCAAGGGATCAAGCCCTCCTGCATTCCTTATATGGGGGGGCTGCACCCCTACACTCTCTGCTAATTATATATTCTAACTCAGAGATTGCACAATTCCTGGTAAAAGGAAATATTCCCCTACTGAGGGATTGTCGATCTTGTACAACTGTCTACCCCCTGTCTTCGGTGACCAAATGGTGTTGATCTCAGGGTATCTGGTCACGTGCCATTTGCTCCAGTGCCCTACACACACTTATTTATACTCTTTATTGCCTTTTCTTTTCTTTCCATTCTTTATGTCTTTATTTAGGTATTTATGGTGTGGCAGGAGGTTGGTGCAGGAGGTAGATATCAGCATTACAATGTTAGTTTAGGCATTTACTTATGGTGGGGCTTGATGCTTGAGAGGGTCACTGTCCACTTCTGCTCACCAATTTGCGGAGATTCTAAAGCTGCTGACTCTTTGCCTGTTTGACAAACAGAATATTCGACAGCTTCGGAACAACATTATATCATTCGAGGTTTCCATGCTCGACTGAGATTTAGGCTACAGATCGTCCTAATGAGGGCTGAATAAAGGGAAACAATGACATCCCGTAGGTCTAGACACAATCCTTTTGCTTATACGCTGTGCAATATAGAAGGACCTTTTTTGTGACAGTCAATACATGTTGGTCAAAAGTTAGTTCACTGTCCATATAAGTTCCCAAATCCTGAACAAGTGGGTCAACTTTTTAAATGTAAATATATTTTTTGCAGTTCTCTTTTTAAGCACATTCATGATGGAAACATGTTACTTCATGACAGGAAAGTTGTTGATATTAAAATGCAGTTTCAAAACTAACTCTATAAACTCCAAGTGATTTTCCCAGTCACTCAGGGCAACAAGTATGTTCTCCAAGACAAAAAAATAAATTTATTAAAATTGTCACAGACCAAACAATGTTTGAAAAGAGCATTGTTCTGATACTTTTTACCCATGGCACCCACACACACTGATAAATCCTTCACTGTAATCGCCTTTTAGTGTTGCCAATATAAAAGGAATTGCAGGATCAGTACAAGGCAATATATATATATATATATATATATATATATATATATATATATATATATATTAAACATTTCCCAACCATATCATTCTTTTATAGGGTAGTTGGCCACAGTTAAAAAAAGACCCTCGTGAAAACACTTGCAACATTCTCTCTTGGATATGGCATAATTCTTGTTGTGACCCCCAGTGATCTAATGTTCCTACTCTAATGTGCATTTAATGTTGTTACCTTTCTTGCATCTAAACATAGGTACCAAGAGTACTTAACACTCTGGAAAATTGTTGATCAGAAGAAACAAGCCTAGACAACCATGCAATTTGGGTGGGAGATTTGGCATAATGGTTACAGTATTTGCCTCATAAGCACAATGTACAGTTTTTTTCACCTTTGGTTATTGGCTAAGCTTAAAATGGCTCTTTAGAGCAGTCAGCCTAGTATTCAACTATGAATTTATTTATCCCTTAGCAACAATTCTTTTCATCCAGTTCGGATGAAAGCTATCTATCCCTACATTTACAGATCTGCTTGTGCATATTGTCTTTGATATCAAATCACATTTTCTCTCAAACAGTAATATATTTGAGCGCATAGGGAGATTAAAAAGACTCTCTCTTTTGATATAATGTTGGGCCAAATTGGTGGAATGACTAGTATTGTGATTAAACAAAATTTTGAGGTTGAACTTTAACATGTAGCTCCATATCTGTAAATAGGTGGCCTGTACATTTAGTCAATTACTTTGATTTGTACATTTCCAGGGGTAGACACAGTTAGTGTTTTTCACCAAATATTTTCAGAAAGCAAATTTATTTGTCAACTCTTTGCTGTATTTCAATTGCTTTCACCCAAAGTGGGTAAAAATAAATGTTGTTAATAGTAAATTGTATGTTTGTCTACACAGGTGTCTTCCTATAATCAATTTTGCAAAGAGTTGAACATTATAAAAAATATTATACATTCAAATGAGCCCTTAAAGACATCAAATGTTTCAGATATATGGCTTTTGAATGCCCATGATTTTTTTTTTGACTTTTTATGTCTTTAAGGTTGCATTCGGGCCAGTAATAAAGTCAAGCACCACTAGCTGTGAACGTGCATGTTTCGACCTTTTTATTCAGAATCCATGTAGTTGAAACACTTGATGTCCTTAAGTGGTCATTTGAATATATCCCATGGGCCTCCATTACTGGATTTTTAAAGTATCACACAGTAAAAACTCTAGCTTGGTTGGGGTTTTCTTTCAGTTTTTACTGAAAATGTTGTGGTTATATATGTGTGTGTGTGTGTGTGTGTGTGTGTGTGTGTGTGTGTGTGTGTGTGTGTGTGTGTGTGTGTGTGTGTGTGTGTGTCATTTGAGTTCAAACTTCTTCACATTACGTTTTAAGTCTGATTAACCACTATAGGCCTATGAAAATCCTTCATTCAGACAATGTCTGTATTCATCATTGTTCATAGGTTCATAGGGGATTACTAGGCTAATAGTGCAACAGCCTTTAAGCCTAGCCAATATTACCCAGAATATGATAGTATTAGATCTTATTTCCCCAGATTTGGGATGGGATAGTATCAGGTAGTCTTTTGATGTTGGAGCCCTGAGTCATTTTACAGACTGCCTCTGTCCATAAGGGACATGGGGAGTGCCTCAGGAGTGAATTTGTGGTTCCTCATCCATTTATCCAAATTATTTTTGAAGAGAGTAAAGGATGCCCTTTGTTTTACAAAGATGGGAAATTTATCCCATAGACAAGGCAGGCTTTGGAATATGAATCTGTCTCTTCAGCAAGTTCAGTTAGAGTCAAAAATAAGGTTTAGGTCCATGGAAAGAGTTACCCTTGTATAATTTTTCTTGCAAATATGTAGCATTTTCATCAGGGCTGGATCAGAGAATGCCTTGTAGGTCAGGCATACGTCCCCTCTCAGCAAACGATATAACATGAAGTAAAGGGATAAGGCCATTAGGTGGTATGCATAAGACGTGTGTCTTACGCTTTGTATTTTTAGTGAGAAACCTCTGGGGCCTCTTCAGTTGATTCAAGCACCTGGTTAGGTGCATACAGAAGGCAGCATTGTACTTGATTATGGTCCTGATGAGGGCCAAGTATAATGGCACTATGATTTCCTTTGATCTTGACTTATAAGTTGAACCACACAGAAGGATTTCCTCACTATTGTAGCTACCTGTTGGCCAACATTTAGATTACTGTCTATCTGTGTTCCTAGGTCCCTCACCACTGAGTCTACGTTTAGTGGTGTGTGATCAATATTATAATTTGCAGGGATTTCTGATTTACTAAGGGGGTATGATTACACATTTTTAGCATTTAGTCTAATACCATGGTTTTGGCACCAGTTGTTTGTCATTTTTAGGCTTGTTTGTAGGATGTCAACATCATCTGTGGATTCAATGATTGCTTCCAGCTTACAGTCGTCATTGAACTTGGTGAGCCAGAGGCCCCCAACATTGGCCTTCACTTCAGAGAAGTATATACCAAACAGGAGGGGTCCCAACACTGACCCTTGTGGGAAATTGCTAGTAACAGGTTTCTTATCAGAAGTGGATTCACCTATCTGGACAACATGTGTCCTACCATTGAACCAGTTGGCTATCCATCTAATGATGTGGGGGGTTATGCCTAACTCAGTAAGTTTATCTATGATTCCCAATTGGGGATTGTGCCAAAAGCTTTGGCCAGATCTAGATAAGTGGTATGTACCACTTTACCTCATCCATGGCCCTGGTGAATTTCTCAAAGAAGTCCATCAGAATGAGCAGGCAAGACCTCCCTTTGACAAATCTGAATTAGGTCTGGTCCAGCTTTTGGAGGGTTCCTACGCCATTATTGATAAGGTCCACAATAATTCTCTCTATGGCCTTGGAGATAAGACTGGTCAAGCTTATGGGTCAGTAGTTCCCTGGGTAAGTTGATGGCCCCCCTTGTGCAGAGGGACAACTGTTGCAGTCCTTCATTCCTCTGGGGTAAAGCTCATTCAGAGGCTGTTTTTAATCAGGGTTTCTACTGGTCTTGACAGAAGCATCCTGGAATGTTGTTGGGTTCAATGGAGGCTGTGTTTTTGTTTTTAGCGAGTGCAGTAAGGGCCCGGTCCCCAGTACAGTAACAATCTGATGGCTCTTCTTTAGCAAGTACAGGCCAAAAAACAGTGATAAACTCAACAAAATCAATAAATGCAGCACGTAAGTGTTAAATAATACTGAAACAGATAGATCAAGTGCAAAAATACTTTTATCAGTTTTGTAGGTCCAGATGATTTTAGAAGCAATTCAAGTCATGTAGTCACAGGTGTCCGCGGTAGGCGCATGGAAGCTCTGAATAAATGAACAATATCTCACAAAAATGTAATTCTTTTATACCAGCAGGATGAAAGACATTTACAGCAGTTAAGCCCTCAGGCCAACAGATAAACACGTATTAAACATTGTACCACCTGTTTCCATCTAGGACAGGCTAAATCCAGCTCTCTGCTCCCAGCAGAATGCAGAAGAACCCTCTTAATGTAAAAAGAAATGGTTGTGAGCTCAAGTGCTGTAACAAATGCTTTACAACAAAAGGCAGAACTCCTTCAGTATCAGGAATCCTTGGAAATAAGTTCACTGACCCTGAGAAATGTTCACAAAACACAGAAAAAAGTGTGCAACATACAAAAACTACAAATAACACAGAAAAAGTTTGCAAAGCTCAGAAATATTTTGGCAGACTTGGGAGAACCTTGGCAAACACAGAGCAGCTTTTGTAGTATGAGAGGATGTTAGAAAGTATCAGAATACTGTTAAAACAACCTAAGAGCAGTACAGTAACAAACAGATGGTGCTTTTAACAAGTGCAGGCTGTAAAACAGTGATAAATTCAACAAAGTCAATAAATGCAGCACTGAAGTATCAGGAATCCTTGGAAATAAGTTCACTAACCTAAGAAATGTTCACAAATTACAGAAAAGAATACAATAAACCTTCCACCAGGAATTTCCAACTTGGATGGGTTGAATTCAGCTCTCTGCTGCTACCTGAGTGCAAAAGAACCCTCTTAATGTAAAACAAACTCTTTATGAGCTCAAGTGCAGCAACAGATGCTTTACAACAAAGGTCAGAATTACTGCACTATAAGGAATCATTGGAAATAAATTCACTAACCCTGAAAAATGTTCACAAAGTACAGAAAAAAATTGTGCAATGTAAGAGAACTACAACAACATAGAAAAACTTTGCAAAACTTAGAAATATTTTGGCAGACTCAGGAGAACTTTGGCAAACTCAGAACAGCTTTTGCAGTATCAGAGGAGGTTAGGAAATATCAGAATACTCTTAAAACAACCCAACAGCAGTATAAAAGTTCAGGATGAAAAATAGTGTTGAATTCAACTAAATCATTAAATCCAATACAAAAGTGTTAAATAGCACTGAGACAGTTAGAGCAAGTGCAAAAAAAAAGCATATCATCTTTGTAGGTCCAGATGATTTTAGAAGTAACCCATGTCTTGTAGTCACAGGTGTCCAAGCCAGGCACAAGGAAGCTCTGAATAAATGAGCATATACATTGAAATAATTCAAAGCATGCATCAGTTAAGTCCTTCCTGTAAAATATACTTTGATTTTCTAACTGAGTTAACACATAACTAAGGGCATGTTATGATTTTACTACAACAAAGAAAATGGATCACATTCAAATCTTAAGGTGTATAGTCATTTAAAAGCTTTGTTGCCATAATTGACATCCAACAACTACTAAATGTTCATTGGTCCAGCTACAGGGGAAGGCAACCAAATGGTCAGGAGAAAAGAAAGGAGAAAAAGAAGCAGCCAGGCTGAAAGGACTGTTAGCATTCCCAGCACATTAGCAACTAAGATAACTGAGAAGGTGGCAACTAAAGCACCAAGAAAGATAGCACACCCTTGACGTAGGGTTACGTTTCCTTTTTACTGCAGCAGCACATTTTAGTATAAAAGCCAACAGTATGTTTGTTTGTTCCTATGATTAGCCTTCAGCAGTGCTTTTCATCACTTTCAAACGAGAAGTTATTTGGCCTGCAACAGCATAGGGTTTTAGGTGCTTTGTTTCCACATTTGGCATATAGTAACACTGTTTAATACTTTCAGCTAAGGGTACAGCTAGTTCACAACGGTGTGGGCTACTAGTTGCTCAGCGAATATGCCAAAGGGGGAGACAATCAACTACATAGGAAACCAGCAAGAAACTAGGATAGAAAGCCTTTAATTAGACTTATCACTCACAAGCAACTCATGTAACCGAGAAACAAGCAGAGATAGGATCAGGGAGGAAATGACGCACTGTTTATGAAGTCATCAGCAATGCTTTTTATTTAAATCTGCAGCACTTTTTAATGCTTCATCATAGTTCCTTGCAGCAGACATTTCCAGTACATAAAACAATGGTCCTTTTGAACACACTTTTCAATGCTTGGTATCCATCTTTTCAGTATTTTAAATGGGGGAACAGTTAGCCCCAACAGCAATGGCTGCTTATCTCCTGTACACAGGAAGTAAGATCAGGACAACAAAAAGTGCTGGACAGTGTGGAAATGCTTGGGGTGAATAACATGTCTGATAAGGAGGCAGAGATTGACTGAAATAATCCAGTGTCGTTTTATGATTTGTTGGGTTAACTGCTTGGTAGGAGGAACATTACTATGATTTATATTTTATTTTTTATCTCTGATTTTTACTGTTTGTTGGAAGAAAGAGATAGAGGGTAGGCAGTCACACACTAGTCATCCCAAGGGGCCTAAGTAGTTATGATAAGCACAAACTATTGTATGCGTATGCACATGATGTAAAGAATGTACAGCATTTTGCTGTGATGGACACAAAATGGTATGTAGGCAAGAATAACTACTTTATACATTTCTTCCCTTTGTACAAGGTTAGCTCAGGGTACTTAATTTAATATTTATTGGAATATCGTTTGAGAGATTTCCTCACACAATTTAACTTTAATCTGTGAATTTTTTGCTTATTGATTTCTGTATTTTTTAATTCATTAATTGTTTGTAGTTGTGAATGGATTATTTAAATGTATATGCCATTAATGACTTGCTTAAGCATAAGTATCTTGTCCAGCGTACTAAGTTATGTTAATATAATATGGAAACACATGACATTGGAGACTTGTGTTCCTCAAGGAAATGTTGGATGATGTGCTTAAGAATTAATGAAAATGATTGCAGTTGTGCAATTGGCAAAGCTTGGAAAATTGTTGTTACTTATATTAATGACTGGGCTGATGAGGTAAATAATATTAGGCAAAGTGCAAAGAGAACACATTTAGGAAAAGAAGTGCCCTCTGCTAGTAAAGATCATTCAACTCCTATTAAACATGATATTACTGATGACAATTTTGGAATTCCCGATACAGGTATACAGTGATGTGTGAATTCTGGGCATCTAGAAGAAAAAAGAAAGAAAACAAGAAGTTCACAACAATAAGGAGGAAAAATGAACTGACTAATGTATATAATGCAAAGAGAAAATATGGTAAACAAAAGGGCATTACATTGATATGCAATACCTAGATTACAGTGAATAACAACACTGTTCAATCACAAAACATTCCGTCTGCAGTAAATGATACCACTGTTCCATTAGAAAAGGTAGAAAAAAGAATTAAGGGGCAGGCTAAGAGAAAGCCTGATTAATGTTAACAACATGGCACAGGTTGTAGAAATGCAAAGAGAGAGATGATAGTCACATGCTAGCAAATAAAGTATATGGTGAAAACAATGAGATTAATAAAACGAATACAGATGAAAATTATTCTTTTGTAACAATTGAAATACCAGACATTTCTGAATTAGAGGAGGGAGATTATTCAGATCTGGTAGGAAGAGAGTATAAGACAGCCAAGAGGTGATTAAGGACAACATATGAGGAAAGGCCTATTAACTCCACACTATATTGTTTGTAAACTATAAGGCAACATGGGGCTACACTATCATTATATAAAGTGATCCTAGAGAAATACATTCATATAGATCTGGGTTGGAAGGATATGGGTGACAGGTAAGAGTGTGCTCCAGCTAATAGTGTCAGTTCATCTTGACTGTGAGAAAATACTTAGTGTGGAGCATGGTAAATGGTTGAAATGAGCCTTCAGATAAGGTGACAAGGGCAAAACAAATGGCTACATTTAAGAGGGCAGGGGAAAACTGGGACAGACAAGGAGGAAAGGGTGATGAAGCATCAGCAACTATGCAGCCTTGATAAGACTTCAGCTCTCTTTCTGCTAGCTACATGTATTTATTCATGTGATATGGTAACTGAGATGTCTGGACCTGCTTTCACACGTCCCACAATGGTGAGACTGAATGGCCAAAAAAGTGGACTTACATATACTAATGACAAGATGGCCATTTCACAGAATATTTCCTTTTCTCCAAGGTATGGTGATCTAGGAGTTAGCAGCTTGCCCCCTGCAGAAAAGAAGCCTAAACGAGAAGAGTGAAGTAAGATCTGTCTTCTCATGCATATTCAGGTTTTGTTTAAGCACATTGGCACTAAATATTACAGTGCTGACATTTCAATGGGAAGCCATGTGATACTCTAAATGAGTAAGTGTATGTGGGTATAAAGTGTGCTACATTACTGCTTCTATGCTTGTCAAAGTTCACTTTTTCTATAAAAGATGAATAATCATAAATGTGACTATTTCCATGTTTAAACTAAAGACACATCACCACTGTAGTGGTCTTAAAGAACCGACTTTTATCTTATGACAGAAGAGTGTCATACTTAATTAGACTACTTTCCTAAAATGTTTCTCTAACATATTTCTAATTAAAATACAATAGAATATGAATATTCTGAGTTTTGCCTAGGCATTGTCAAATTAACTCAAGCTTGAGAACCCTATACCAGATATAATATTCAAATAAGGACATCAGGTTGGGAAAATTACAAGAAAGTGAGATAAAATGAGCAGGAACATGACCACAGCATTAACATCTCACTATCAGGCTATAAATGTTTGCAATAGTAATATAATAAAGTCAAAATGTTGTAATGTGTTCTCAGCAAATAATGTAACCACCTAAGCATAGTTGTGTGCATTACTGAGGTTTTTTCTTTAGGGAGAAGAAAAATCATATTCACAACGAGGCCTTATGGCAGCATAACATTCATGGTCTGGTAGGAAGGATGACTATGAGGAAGCCAATTAGAATGTAAGTCATAAATGTGAATCCCACAGATGCAAAAAATAAATAAATAAATAACTTATAGTTGTACTGTAAAAATATTGCTGCTCACTTATTAGTGCTTTTGCTTTCTGCTTCTGCTTCTGCTGCTGTATTCCCTCTGTCTTTCTAGTTACATACATTAACTCTAAGATCACCACATCTGCAAGTAAGGATAAAAGTTCAAGGTAATGGCAAATGTAGAGCTGAAAATTCAATATGGCAACCAACTATAGTATCTGTTTACAAAAAAAAAAAAAAAAAGCCAGCTTATGTTAGATAGCATACAGTGTAGCTATAACTAATTAATATATGAACAAAAGGCACTGGTATACATGAAGAGATTACACAATAGCAGCTTGTTGTCTTTAACTTACAGACAATGGAAAGGTGACTTTTGCCAGAAGTTTAAGGAAGGGTGCATGCTTGATTACTATAACAGTCATAACCAAAAAATTGTCCAAGGTGGCCTTAAAAGAAAACAATTTTCACTGGCTTTCACTGAGTATAAAAGGCAATTCCATTCACCATTACTCTTCACATAAACCAGTTGTGCTTCTATTATTCTTATAGTAAGGTTACAGCAATATTAATAAACCTGATCTAGCCCCTCCTTAACCCTAAGCATTCATCTTTATTTAAGAGATACATATATATAGAGATATTAAAACATTCTCATCTGTAGACTAAATTAATTTCTTCACGCAAGCTGTGATCTTGCTACAGTTTTTAACACTGTATGCTAACTAAATCTATAGTTATTGTCTCTAAACTCTCCCATGTCTTTAAATAGTTTAACAGTTTGAAACTCCTGTCAATATCCAGTGTACCCAAGTGAATGCACTTAGTGTTATCATTATTTATAACCATAACCATAAATCCAGGTGTTGGTTGTAGGAATTACTGCAAATGTAAGTAATAGTCATGATCTGGGATGTATTTTCTGTAATTTAGACTGCGTGCATAGAAATAATAAAGCATGTCTATTGTAATTATTAATGTTAAATATGTGCAATATATAGGATGAGGACTGACCCCTGGGGGACTCCCCAGTCATATCCCATGATCTCTCCCAAACAGTTTCCAAAAGCTACCTGCTGCTCATTAGTACTTAAACATTGTTTAACCCACCCCATCAAAGAGCTGGAAATACCCACTTTAACTAAGTTATTAACGAGTAGTTTATGGTCAGTTCTTTACTAATTTCTATGAAAATCATGACTCTCCTGATGGTAATTTCAACAGCTGTTGTCATATTGATTGCAAGTGGACACTGAATAAGCTTTAATATAAGCATATTTTCAAACTAAGCAAATTTTTCTATCTTCTGTGTCATCTAACAGCATATTTAACACCAAGATTTCCATACATTTCCTCTGTTTGGCAGTAGATTAATATACCTTTAGCAATTAAGGTTGTCAACTGCCCATATCACTTTAAAAATTAGTAATTCAAGACTAGCATTTCAGGATCCAACTCAGAAAATAAAAACAGTAAATTACTAGAAACGCTCAGCTTCAAACACTACGGTTCCAAAATATAAACTGAAAAAAGCGATCCAATGTATCACAAACTTATTTATTAAAAAATAAAAAATAACGATTTAGCGCTTTCATAAACTACAATGTTGACTTCTTCAGAATACATAATGAATGCTAAAAAGTGTTTAAATACCATTTTGTTTTGGCGCCAGTGAGTCATAGCCAATAAACATCTAGTAAAACTTTAAAGTGATATCTGGTACTATTTTCTCTAGCTCTGTATGTTAAAAAATATTAATTTGTGTTGGTCTTAATACACACAAGATAAAAAGTTCTATGTACAATCACAAACATTTAAATAAATTATTGCTATGCGAAGTTCTACCTATGTCTGACCTGCTAGTTCATAAATGTGCCTGTAATACAGGCTTAATAAGAATGTTGTCATTCAGTCCAGGATATGCAGTGGCATCTAAAAGCAGCTGCTACTTCACTTCTTTCTCCCTCAGTATAGCCTTGATGTTCCTTCCCCTTGGATTACTATAGACTTGTTCCAATATAGCAAACTTGAAACTATGATTTCCCCCTTTGCTTGCTATGTGTCTATAAAGGGCATTATTGAGATCCTTCTTCCTAATATTGTATGAATCATCATAGAGTCTATTTTTTAAGAATCTATCAGTTTTTCCAATGTAATATCCCTGACATTCCATACATTTGGCTAAATATACAACATGCTTAAGTGTTACAATTACCATGTTTGAACATCACTTTTGTTTTATTCACATTATTAAGAGTAATACTATCTACTTCTAATATGCAACTGCATTGAATGCAGCTTCCACACTTATGAGTGTGTCCTAATTTGTTTTGTTTTCTCATATTGTCACTGCTCTTCCCCAGGTTACTCTTAATATTCCTGTCCATCTTATAAACAAAAGTTGGTGTATCATCTATAATGGGGCTGATGTCCTCATCTGCCTTAAGAATGTTCCAATTGTCACACATTAAACATTTAACTCTATCAGCATAAGGGCCATATTTCACTATACATGCTCGATTATAATGTGAATCCTTGCTGTGTTCTAACCTAGATTCAGCCTGCAGAATGCCATTTCCTAATATAGGTTTATATTGATTGCCCCATTCTTTTATAACAAATCTAGTGACATTGTCTATTAAACCCCTGGGGTATGCCTTTCTGAAAATAGGGAACCAATGTAATGTATTTCCTGAACCATGTCATCATAACAAGATGTTATCTTGGCAGCTCTGATACACTGTCCTTTTAATATATTTCACATTAATTTCCTAGGATGGCTGCTTCCATATTCTAAATAATTATTGCTGAAAGTTTCCTTCCTGACAATTTTAGATTTGAAACCAGTAGATGTGTTAACTATATAGGTATCCAAATAAGCAATATCTTCCCTACTGATGTTGTGTGTAAATTTAAATTGTTATTTTTTATTTTTTAGTAAATAAGTTTTGTGATGCATTGGATCGCTTTTTTCAGTTTATATTTTGGAACCATAGTGCTCGAAGCTGAGCATTTCTGGTAATTTACTTTAAAAAGTAGGTTAGTTATGGCTGTCTTCCAATTGGCTTGTATTCTTTACAACACAAACCATGCCTTAAAAATTTAATTCAGTCAGTGGGCTATAACATCCTTAAGCATCTTTGCTTGTTAATCTATTGTTAACTGAAGCTTTAGCATTTCTCTTCAGCACCATGCAAACCATGTTTCAACATTCTTGTTTTTGCTTTTTCATATTTTTTTGTAAACCGTCTTTTTTCTGACACAGATTCTGCAGGCATGATTAACAGCTGGACAACTGTTTCTGACATGCTTATGAGCACACCTATACACCCCTTGAATTCCGGTGATATTATGTTTTCTCTGATCCCTATCTTGTATTATTACATGGCTCTCTTGCTCATATCCATTACTTTCATAACACTTTCTGCCTTTATTTCTGATTTACATGTTATTCTCTGGTACACAGGTATGTTTATCTTAACAGCCTAAACCCTTATTTTATCATTTCTTATATGACAGTTTATTCTGTCTCATATTACAAAATCATGCAGCTATCTACATTTATAGTTTTTAATTTATTCTTCATCTCAATAGTATCTACGTCTACATCCTTCATAAGAGCTTGCATATTTGCAAAGAACAAATCGTTAATAGCTTAGGTAAGGGCAGTCAGTGCTGATCAGAGAATTGCGCTGCAGAAATAGACCATACAACTTGGTCAGTAAGGGAACAAGGGTATAACATGGCAAGGCTTATAAAGGCCCTAGGACCAATAGCCTAGTAACCTCCTATGAACCTGACAAGTTATTTCTGTGCTGGCAGTAATTAATGAACTTATCTCTACATGCTGTTAACTTGACTTTATCATTATCAAAAAAAAAAAAATAGAAAGAAAAAACGTAAGACAGTTAGGCATCATTATGGCATTTCTCCAACAATGTATAGGAACACTGCAGAGTGAATATATTCAGTGTTTTCAGATAATGGACTTGTAGTGAGTAATAAATAAAATTTGTGGATGCAAAGCATCCAGTTTTCACATAACTTTTCTTCCAGCAAAACAAATTCTAGGGAGACCAGTTGAGCCATATTCTGTGTTGACAGCAGATATACATTTTCACATCAGCTATATATATATATATATATATATATATATATATATATATATATATACATACACGTGTTCCTATTACTTGAGCGAATTTTTAGGTTAGCGAATACCTAAACGTCAATCTGGTAATAGTGAAAGCAAAAAACTGTGAACAGCCGATTTAACGCAGGGAAAGAAGTCCCTTGGCCATTATGCAGATTGTGCCCCTTTCCCCACTGTAGAGTGATCTCAGAGTTGGTATATTTAGTTAGCAAGTTGTGAGGGGGACAGCCCCCCACATTGGGGGATGTGGGGGCAAAGCCCCCACTTTATTTTGGTTTAATTTTTTTTTTTTTGTGGCCGCGGGAATTCATTCCCTAAGATAAATCAGTCACTGTTTTAATTTTTTGATATTACCAGGTTGACGTTTAGGTATTCGCTAACCTAAACTTTCGATCAGGTAATATAGACGCTATATATACTGTGTATATGAGGCTTATGTACACAAATAGTAGTAGCAGTAGTAATAGCCTAAACTACATGAGAGCTATTTGGCAGCTAAATTCTCTTGAACTTCAGTATGTATCATTACAGGCTAATCACACTGTCTAGTGTGTTAGAATTGTAGGATTTGTACCCCAATATTCTACACCACTTGAACTGTCTAGGCACATGGCTCATGTCTTATTCTGGCCTAAATGTAACCCACCATTGTTATTGTAGCTGTTGGGGCACATGCCTGGCTATACTTGTTTACAGATATTATTCATTTTTAGTGGACTGATACACTGATATCCATAATCACAGTTACAGGGACAGCTACAATGAGCTATGTAGGAAACAGTGGAACAGAATGAGTGGTCTGGGACACTCATGCTTACCTGCCTATTTTTTTTTTTGTCAGTAAAGCATGTAATGGCTGCTCATGAATGTAATAATACATGAGACAATGGAAGATCAGTTTGCTGTCTTGCCATGCATGCATGCATGAAGGGTCTATATCACGTTGTCGAACTCTTAAAAGTTCGAACGTCATATGGGCGACAGCATATGATCGAACTTTTAAAAGTTTGAATGTTTCAACGGAGCTCTCCATACAGTGCGGAATGGGAAGATTTCCTTTTTCTGCACTGTAGTGCGATCTCTGAGTTGGTATATTTAAAGTGCGGGGGGGTGCAGGGTGACTTGCCCCCCTGCTTAAACTGTTCAGGTAGGTTTTTTCTTTGGTGTGGCTATGGGCATGTCGTGTGCAAATAGCTACGCCAATCTATCACTAGTACGATGGGAAGAACAATATGTTTTGTCAGATGTTAACCCATTTTTTGGCTATATTCTCTGATACGTCCGTTTCGTGGATGATGTTTTTGTCTTGTGGAAAGGGCATGGTGGAAATATCAGTAATTTCATTGATTACCTGCATAGTACTACAGACTTTTTGAAGTTTACTTTTACTTTTTCTGATACATGTGTTGATTTCTTGGATGTGAGTGTCACCTTTACTGATTTAAAGCAGATAAGAACCAGTATTTATCACAAACCCACAAGAACCAATGCCTGTCTTCACAGGTCAAGCATGCACCCGAGACACATACCTAGGAATGTCCTCAAAGGACAAGTCTATAGAACCCTATGCCTACATAATAATGATGAAGAGGCAGTAGTTGCTTTAAATAAGTTACAAGACGAATTTCAAACAAGAGGCTATTCTAGCTCAGAAATCACTAGAGTGATAGCAGATGCATGGAAATTGAGATCTACAAGATGTAAACCATACATGAGCTCTTATAGTGCTGATACAAGTATACCTTATGATACAAGTGTTGATAGAAATAAGTTTAGAATAGTGTTTAGATTTGCAAGTGACATCAATAAGTATACGGAAATTATTAAAAAGAATTGGCACTTATTACATGAAATACCAGGTCTGGTTTCCACAGTTGGTGACACCCCAAACTTCAGTTTTAGAAATAATGTGTCTTTAAAGCAGCAGCTCTGTAATAGAGAACATCAGTCTTTTAGAAAAAATCTCTCAAACAGACAGGGCACCTTCCCATGCAGGAATTGTGCTGCTTGCCAGCATGTCTACACTAAAATGAGTACATTCATCCTGTGAAATGTTTTAAACTTTATATGAAGAATTACTATGATTGTAAAAGTGTCGATGTTGTTTATTTTTGTTTTTGCCAAGCATGCCATGCCTATTATGTAGGCAAAACAAATAGGAGTTTTAAAGAAAGAATGTTAGAACATATAAGGAACATACGGAACCAGAAGCAATCAAATGCTCTAGCTAATCATGTCCTGAATACAGACAGTAGTCATTGTTTTAAATTTTTAATCTTACAACAAATAGTAAGGACAAACAGAGGTGGTGATGTAGAAAACCACACTGAAGAATTAGAACAACAATGGATCACTAAATTACAAGCAGATAGATATCCTGGTTTGAATGGCTGCACCTCATTAGTTCCTTACCTTAAGGCAAGGCGCCTTAAACACTAAATATGAGTTTTTTATATATTTTTTATTGTATTATTATGGTTATATGTGCACAAAATGTGTGTGTATATGTATATATATATATATATATATATATATTTTTTTTTTTTAATAACCATCAGGGATGACATTCCCCCTTTTTTAAATATTATTGTGTGTAAATACACACCTTTCTATATATTTTATGCATTTTTCTTATGGATATCGATATATGTTCTTATGTTAGTGGAGTAATATCTCTTTAAATTGTGATGTCATACTAATTGTCCTAGTATTTAACCAAGCATCAGTTGCAGTGATGTGGTCTGATGAAGCAACATTAAGTTGTGAAAGCGCTTGCCGTTTCTCTTCTGCAATAAAGTACAGTGACTGATTTCCAGTGTGTAACTTTGGTGCCTTAATTTACTTTTGCTGTTGTTGTGTGTTTTGGGCACCTCAGTGTACCTGCAGCCATTTGGTTTTTGCATCTTCAGGTTTTTTCTTTGGTTTATTTTTTGTATTATATTTTCGAACTTTTAAAACGCGGCATGAATACATGGTAGGTTTGACAGGTAAGCAGCATATGAACTACTGGAATAACAGGTGCCACACTGGTAATGATCATGTACTTTCCAGTGCTGGCTTATGGGTAATTTGGAGTGGTACTCCTTCCACCAACTGGAATATTCAGTAGATTTATAAGTATGCCTGTGCAATGTGCAGCATGGATTACATGTCTGTTACTGCCTTTATGGTTTCCTAATATTCTTAGACCACATTAGGAAATATGATATGTAACATAACATGCCCAAGAAGCTGTTTGGGATCCTGGAGGGAGTATACTTAATATTGCTCATGTGGGCCTTTGGGACATCCCAGTTGTTATTGCAGGAATCACTGCGAACACGTCAATCATATCGGTCAGTGTATCTTTATCCATCATGTTCCTAGTCAGTATGTCCTGATTATTGAGAGTACAGTGCAATGTCCTCTGCAGATTTGTTAACTTGGAGTAGTGTTCTACAATGGGAAGCCAGATTACACTGTAGATTGTAATATGATGGTCATAGCTTACATTTGACATGGCAGACATTATAATTTCTTTCCCTTTGGCAGTATGTACTACAATATTTCTTAGTGTACTTTACTAAACTGTAAGTCGGTCACAAACTAACTTCTGGACACCTAATATTACCTTATGTATGCAGGAGTATGTGGCAATTAATTTGTTATCCTAAAACAAAGTGTATTTAACATACACTTAGTTTTCTTAGTTTACAGTGGTATTTCTTCATTTTCACCAAATAGAAACTCATTTCTCAGTTACATAGTAAAAAAATGGCCTAACACTTAAAGTTTCATGTCTGAGACTGATATATTACAGAATCATGAATAAGAAATACCTTGTTTTAGAAATCCTGTAATGAAAATGTTGAAAGCACAGTATCAATTGCTAAGGAAATCTTTTTCATTCAAAGTGTATATGACCATGCACAGCATTATCTGGACTGTAGCTGTATAAATATTTGCCACACATTCAAATAAAAAAATGGGAAGTAACTAGAAGCAGTCTTCATTACAGTGGGCCCTGAAAGGTGCTATAATTAAATCTATATCCATATTTATAATGCAGTTCTTTTTAACATTACGTTTTTCATCTTAATATATGATAACATACATAACTGAGGAATTAAATTCAGGAAACATTCCTCAGTCCCCATAATTCAACAATGTTCTTTTTAATATCCACCTTAAAACATTGCCTTACAAGTAGTGTCATACTAACAAATACAAATTTCCATATTTCCATCTCCTTTTCCAACCACTCAAGTCACCCTGATTGCCAGCTTGTCTACTTACTATGCACTATCTTATGTGACTAAATAAATGTGCATACAGTTAACATCCCATAATATTTGCTAAAGCAACCAGACCAGACTGAACCAGAGTTAATGGCCCTGATTCTAAAAGACTCGCTCTCAGTGTAACTGATTACTTATACTGACAGCAAACTGAGAGCTTGTGTTTTGGAATCTGGTCCCCAAAGAAAGCTTGTTAATAGATAGGCCTTACTCAGAAGTAAGTAATTTAACACTGAAAACAGGCCTTTCAAAATCAGGACAGACTTACACTGAGAGAATGCATTTTGGAATTTGGCCCAATATCTTTTAACTGAAAAAGATTCTCCTTGAAAAATCTCTCTTTACAGAATTCATTTAAGTCCAATTACCATAACAGCAGGAAAAGGGGGCAGCTCCCATTTTAATGCTGGATTGATTTCCACCTACAGTATAATAAATAACAAAATAGCCATGTTCTTTGCACTTTAACATGTATGCAGAGTGCTGCCTTCTGATTTTACAACAAATTCTTTATCAGTTTATAATGTCCAGACTGTTGCCTTTTCGCAACTTTTTGCTGGAATTTCACACAGTCAGCTCTCCAATCACTCCCATTAAGGAAATCTTTACTCTCTTGATGCAACTCTCATCCTGTTCTCTTCTCATCAAACTGTACATATCTGGCAAATTTTGCTGTCTTTTCAAATCTGGTAACTGCGGTGGTGGTGCTGCGTTAGCGTTGTCGCCTCACAGTAAGACGCTGTCCGGTTCGATTCTCAGCTAGAGCGTCTTCTGCGTGGAGACATGCGTGAATGGGCGTACCTTCGTTGAAGGTTGTGCGTCAGGCCTGGCAAGCTGGTACGTAAAAATCAACTGCCAATCATTAGCGGACTGGAGTTCCGCTGTGGCGACCCCTAACTGGGAAAAAGCCGAAAGACACAAATCTGTATTCTAAAGCATGAAGTCTTTTAAAGATAACCTTAAATCATATGTTTTGGAGGGAGTTATTCCAGAGGTAATTTTAATCCTAGGAAGTGACTTACTCTGGAAATAATAATTTTAATCTTGCTTCCTGGAACACACATCTAATTAATAACCCTCCTTGATTATTTCTTAAACCAGACTCACACCAAACCAAGAAGATCCCACAAATAGTTAATGATAGTCATCCAAACATGGTACAAAGGCACACATTTTAAAACACAACTTTCCAATCAAATTAAAATGTACATGAGCTAGTTTATAGTATACTCTTGTTTCAGTCAAGGACTAACCAAGTCTTCCCACCAGCATAACCAACAAGATACTTGACATGTAGAAAATAAGAGAAATAAATAAAATAGTTCAATGCTTTTCTTACTGAAAGACTATTTGTGTCATTTACACATATGTTAACATCATATAGTCTCCTTACATTCTTTTCTAAAAATACAAAAAAACTGAATATGATTGGCTTCCTGTAAACACTATTTCATTAACCTAATCTGTATCTTCATCTTTTAAATGTGCGTGATTAAAACAAGTGCTCAAATGTCTGTTATACACAAGCTATGCACCTCCAGGAAGGCCACTCACAGAGACATTAAAACTACAGCATTAATAAACTCTGAGAATGAAAACTTAGTCAAGCCTGAACTCTAAATTATACTGCATATATTCAAAAAGTATTACAATCTACACATTATAAACCTTTGTCTTGCCATATCTAACAATATTCAGGATAGAAATACAAGTGAAAACTCCCACTGAGATCATGAGTTACATAATGAGCTACAGCCAAAGGTATCCTGATATTATTCTGTTAGCTCAGTGGTGCATTCCCACTCACTTTTTCATTGTAACAAAGGCATGTAAAGCATACAGATGTCTTACTGCTACATAAAGATTTCAATGCAACACTTTATCATCCCCTTCCAAATACTACACTTTATTTTACTGGGTAAACAATAGATATGAGCTCATGGGCTAGGGACCCCAGACCCAAACATTCATTTATTTTTCCTGTACTACAGCATACAGCTTTTGAAGTCTTCCAACCGAATTTTTGTAAAATTATGCACTTACACACCTGGCTTATTTTGTCTGAAAACACAGTTATTAAGATAATGAATATTAGTTATTGTGGGAAGGATTATAATTATAGCAGGAATCGAGAAGCACCCAGCTCAGTCCAGCTGACTCACAACACTGACTCATAACATTTGAAGTCAAAAGTATAGGACTGCCTAAATTATTAATGTTTACAGCATTCACTATAGCAACACAGAACAAGTTACATGGGCAGATACACAATGGGCCGGATTCACGAAGGCTAACACGGAGTCTAAGAGTAGTGTAAGACTCCATGTAGCCTTCGCGATCCAGGAACAGCCCAAAGTCCATGTAAGAGTTAGTCTAACACGGCGTGGCTAAGCTAATCAGCCCACTTGCAGCTGAATAGCATGCAAATGAGGCTGATTAGCGATCCAGGAAGCCAAAAACAGCCCGTGTAAGAGCCGTGTTAGCTGCAGAAATGTACTCAGTTGACAACTGAGTACGTTTCTGCAAACATGGCAATGGAGCCATGACAGCTCCAAATAAAGGGTGCATATGTTATAGGCAGCATGCCAATGGCCAAATATGTGGCCATTGGCAATGCAACCCCATGCAAAAATTTGAAAAATATTATTTTTTTTTTTCGGCAATTGCCGATGTGTAAACCCAGCGCAGCCCCACGCAAACGGGCTGCGCTGCATAAAACATGAAACGAAGGTTTTAAACCTACAAATGTAGGTTTTATGCAATATATGGAATGTCAATGGAGGGACCAGCATAGGAAAACCAACATGGCCACCGTGTAGTGGTTGTCAAGGGGGGAAGCCAAGTGTAAGAGATGTAACTAAGCATTAGTAGGCAATCTGATGCAAATTAGGGTAAGGATACTGAATACCACTGTCACATAGTAAATGAGCACAGTCTGAGTAGTGTAAGAGTTACAGAAGGGGGAGGAACAGAGTAGGAGATAGGTGACATCACAGGGGGGAATGGTAGAAAGGGATAGAAGTCATTGGAAGGTAGAGTTACATGACAGATGTCAGAGAGATATCAAGGAAGGAGGTGTGCCCCCAAGTAAACATGAGAAAGCCAAGAAATGGAAGGTGTACACTGTTGCCTACACCAAGGTTTCTTGTTGGACGTGTATGCGCTCGTGAAGCGCGAAGCGAGTAAGGCGGTGTGCGCGCGTGTAAGGCAGTGTCTTGGCGTGTACGGCAGTGTGCGCGTGTAAGGCAGACTAAGCATGTGGGAGCGTGTTGGGAGCTGTTTAACACCGTTTGCGCGGGCGTGCACGCGTTGAAAACTGAATAAGCAGATCCAAAACTGTGTAAGTATGTGTGCGCGCGTGTAAGCCACTGTGAGCGTGTTTCTGCTGGTTTGCACACGGCTCCACCCTGAGGAAACAGAGAGGAAAAAGGAAGCAACAGATGTAGTAGGAAGTTAGCAGGGAATACTGCTGTAGCTGGCAGGTGAAAACAATTAGATGCAGGCAATTACACAGGCAGAATACTAGGCCAGCCCAGCACTTAAAACTCTGCAAACAGCAGTGTAGAATGTTTCTCTCAAGAGACACTGCAAGACAGGAGTTAAGTTATCAGAAGTGAAAACTGAAAAAGCTGAACTCAGAGCAGAAATGTTAGGGGCTACCATAGCTGTCATAATGAGACATAGGCGACTTGCTGAGGGTGGTGACAATGCAGATGGTGCCAGGCAACCCGCAGTGAGGAGACGGAGAAGAGTGTACAGGCCCAGGGTCACCTACCACGG
The DNA here is from genome assembly GCF_019279795.1 of Protopterus annectens. Classification (NCBI taxonomy): domain Eukaryota; kingdom Metazoa; phylum Chordata; order Ceratodontiformes; family Protopteridae; genus Protopterus; species Protopterus annectens. Next base: position 575,077,170 of record NC_056728.1, on the reverse strand, counting down.
GTTACATGAGCTGGAGATAGTAGGGCGCTATAGAGTGGACAGAGAGCTCCTGCAGCAAATAGTGGAGCTGTGCAGGCCACGCCTCACACACAGAACCAACAGAGGGGAACCCATCCCAGTGGAAACCAAGGTATGTGTTGGCCTAAGAATACTAGCAACAGGTACCTTCCAGAGACCAACTGGCGATATGATGGGGATATCACAGGCATCAGCTTCCAGGGTACTGCACCAGTTCCTGGATGCCATGTCAGCACATGTCGGTGATCATGTATACTTCCCCAATGCCCGTGAGGTATTGGCCAGCAACATGCGTCTCTTCCAGCAAATAGCAGAATACCCTGAGGTACTGGGTGCCATAGACTGCATGCACATACGCATCAAAGCACCAGCAGGAGAGCGGGGTAGGGCCTACATAAACCGCAAGGGCTTCCCCTCCATCAACTGCCAGGTCATGTGTGATGCCCAGGGCATAATAATGAATGTGTGTGCCGGCTGTCCTTGGAGCTACCATGATTCCCACATCTGGCATTTGACGCAGCTGTACCAGACATTTGCCAATGGGGACATCCCACACGGACACCTAGTGGGGGATGCAGGATATGCACTGGAGCCGTGGCTGATGACACCCATCAGAAATGCACACACACCTGAACAGGAACGCCATAATGAGGCACACGCACAAACACGTAATGTAATAGAGCGTGTGTTTGGGCTGCTCAAGTCACGGTTCCGGTGTCTGGACACATCTGGTGGAGCCTTGCAGTACACACCAACTACATGTACCCAAATTGTCATGGTATGTGCTATGCTACATAATATGATCATGCGAAAACAGCTGCAGCAGGACCACCATAGGGCTGGGCCAAACAGCCCCCCACCATCGCCAAGGCCACCACAGGCACAGCGTGACTCGGAGGAGGAACAACCTGAGCCTGCCCCAGTAGGCAGAAGGAGGCGTGCCCAGTATGCCCTGGCTTTGGCAAAGAGGCAACGCATAGCACATACATTGGCTCAGTAGGAACCTTGGGAATGATACCCTCTCCGACTCACCATATAGTAACAGGGATGCCTAATGTGACACAACCTGCTCACAAACATGTACAGGGAAGTGTAATATGTGCATCCGACAGAGGCAGCCCTGCAGCACCACCTGAGGCATGAATGCTGTGTGTCAAGTAATGTAACACCAAGTACCATATGCACACCTGAGGACCCGTCTAACATCCTACCCTCAACAAGCAGCATGCCACAACAGGACAACGAGATGATGAAGTGCAACAATTACCGAAGTAATGCAGTTAGGCAAAGGGGATGAACTGTGTGCCAGTCTGGGATGACATGCTGAGCATGACATGATGCACCACCTGCCAGGACTGGCATGCACCTATCAGTGCAGGCCGTATGGATACTGGCAAAGGCTGTTGTCATGCACAGTGTGCCCTGAATAGGAAGGCGCAAAACACAAACCTATCTCCATAGGTACCAGAAGGGATAAGAATCAGATAAGGGATAAGGTCAAACAGCAAGATGCATGCAGACTAAGCCCACCCAGTATGGAGAATGTTGATAACTGTGCTGTAACAGAATACTGAGGCAAGGCTCACAACAGCACCCTAACACTACCAGGTTACACCTCATACTGTGCTGTACATCCTCAACACTTGGAACAAGCTACAAAAGGAGGGCGACCAGCAAGAATTGTCAAGGATAACCACACCCCGATGTTGGTACCACCACAAAAAGCAGCATGGACTAGCCATGCTCAAGTAACAGTGGCTAAAACTGCCCCCCAGTGTATAGCCTGCTACAGAGTACTGGCCCAACACCAGGAACTGCATTGCGCCCATGCTGGAATACATGAATATATCAAGTCCTCCAAACCACATTATTTTGGGTGACTGCAAATACCCAGACACATAGACTGGGAGCATTATACCAGCTGCAACAGTGTAGGACAAAAGGTCATTGAATCCACAAACCAAAAGGCCCAGGAACAACGTAGCACACCCACAAGAGGGGCAAGCATACTGGATGTGATAATCAGCAACATGGAGTGCGGGATGTCAAGATGAGAAGTGTATTGCACACTGGTAACACCAGACCATATAGTAATCACACTGGATATACAAATCCTGACCACAGTCCCTGTCCGGGAAATCACAGTGGAAAACATGTGCTAAGCATTATTTGCACACCTCCAAAATGATGTGGAATCCATGAAAGGTCCCGTGCAGGTGCAAAATATGGGCCACACCTCAGAACCTGTAAGACAGCCATTCCATGACCACCGCCAGGAATGCTTGGATTATGCAGTCCCAAATTAAAACAAGACACAGTGCCTAAATCTGGCATGGTGGACACCAGCCATAACCAAAACATGCAAGAGAAAGAGGAAGCTACTACATGATAGAGCAAGCATGAACAATGACGTAATTACTGATCAGTAGTATGGCAATATAATCTGTCCACACATGCAATCCAGTAAGGCCAGGCAGAACAAGTGGAATCTGTGAATCCTGAGGCAATGTTACACCTGCCCCAAGTACACAGACAACCACCAACTCCACCCAAGAAATACAAATATATGTGAGAGATGCAACCATCCATCCAAACCGGAGGCAGAGCTCCCCAACTCAGTACACCCAAAACAAGTCAGTAGGAGAAGGTAACCACACACACCACAAACACATACCCACATAGACCTATCACAACTGCAAACCAAACACATAAACACAGAAATACATTCCCGGAGGCAGAAATCACACACACAGCACACCAACAGAGGCCAATAAAGCAGACACCCAATGAAACAGCCTCCAAACATAGCACATGCAACACATAGCACACAAAGCTGGTGTGCCAAACAGTCACAGGCCAGAAGGAGAAACAACATGTCTGATACAGTTGTAATAGGTGACTCCATAGTCAGACACACTGCTGTCCCGCACAGCAGACTGAACAAAGGAAAGGGTACAGTAAGCTGCCTGTAGGCCACCACAATATGCCACATAACAGAAATATGAAGGTCACTCCAAAGCAAACAGAAATATGATGCAGTCATAGTCCATGCTGGTGTGAATGACCCGAGATGTACTGCCCTAGACTACATGTAAAGAGACACAGATGAGCTATCCGATTATGTAGTCCAGGCTGGTATGACACTCACCGTTTGCAGCAACCTACCCTTACCAAGAATAATGCCACAGTAGAAACATGGAATGATCAGTCATAGCAAGTAGCACACTTACTGGTGTCATTCCAAGGGGATCCAATGTCTGTCAGCTTGGGATGTCATGCTTGACAAGCCATGCAGCTGCCCTTGGGATGGCCTGCACCCGTTACCCCTGGGCGTCTGAATAGTGGATAAGGCCTTGGACACCTCCACACAGCCTTTTGTAGGCAAGGCTGAAAAGACTGACCCACCACCCGAGAAAACATAAGTGGGAAGAAACATAAGGGAAATGCTGACTGATGCCAGATGTGTACACCCCAATATGCATGCTCCCGAGGCCATCCCCAGAATAGAGAACATCGATGTCTGTGCAGTGACAGAAACCTGCTGCAAGGCTCCTGACAGCACACCAGCACTACCAGGTTATTCCATGTACCATGTGTCATGGCCCCAAAACCTGGAACACTACATAAAAGGAGGTGAGTAACCATAGGCAGCACAGACACCCATACGTCCAGGTAACTGACAATGCACAAGGCAGTGGAGTTCACCCACATGCAACTAACTGTAGGCAAGACTGCTGTGCAGTCTGTAGTATGCTACAGACCGCACTCTCACACACAATAACCCCCCCCCCAACCGTCCTGAAGACACTGGACAGTATGAATTTCCCACCAAATACCAAACAAGGTACCACGAAATACCACATAGGTGGTAAACCATTATGTATGGAAGGAGTAACCAGGGACCAAGGGACACAAGTGAACAGTAACCTGTTATGTGACACCCACATTGCCAATGTGGCTAGGAAGACTGTCTACATGTGACACTGTATTAGGAAAGGAGTCACATCTATGGCAACAGAGGTCACTGTGCCCCTATACTTTATCCCAATCACACCCATAATCCAGTACAATGCCTGATATGGGATCTACCTTACCTGACACCTGCAGCAGTTAGGAAGACTGCAAAGGTACCTCACCAAGAGGATAAAGTGTCATACATATATGTCATATGCTGCTAGGCTGTAGACACCCCAGCTGACTCCAGTCGCAGACTGCCCACACAGAGGCATTGCATGCCTGTTGTAGGAGGCCATGCCCAACACAGGAGTAATGGACATGCTCCACCCCAGACAACACATATCCATTGGAGCTGAGAGTGAGAGATGTCAACCCCAACACATAATGAAATAGGATGTGCGGTGGGACAGATACATAATCCAGAGGCTCCACACACCCTGGACCAGAATCCCACCCCATGTTAGGCAGAGCCCCTCACTGACACTGTTCAACAGGAATCTTGCCAAGTGGATGGATGATTGTAGAGTTACAGTGGGGGTCTTCACTGTGTCATGTCCAGACAGAGGCACAGCTAAGCAAATAATACATGGCCATAATATCCAGATAGCAAGGGGTCTCAAAAGCCACACACACTCTGGCTAGCCTAACAAATGCCCAGGGTGGATAGCCTAGTATGAACCTATGAACCTATGTAGATACAAATTGTACAGGACATGAAGGATAATCCCAAGGCTTACACAACTGATGGTAGGAGCCATGTTGTGAATTCACAGATATGCCCTGAATCACACAAATACCACAAACACACACACATATTGCCAACATACATCCCGACAGGTGCAGTGCAAACCCCCACACCCCCATGTATGCAGAATATCTATCCCAGCAGACTGCTGGCCCCTGACATAGCAGATGCTGAGGTAACAGACAACATCTCCAAAGCAAAACACACAGCAGCAATGGTATGAGATGGTGACCTGGGCGTAGTGCAACATGGAGTCTAAGATGAATGGAATGCCAAACCACACTACTGCTCAATGTCAGCCGTACCACAGAATATGTACCCAAAGAGCAGTGTACAACAACAGTGGTCCTTCTCAAGAAAGGTGTTGCCTGAATGGATACTGAACAGTACTACCCCAGAATCCTGAGAAGCCCAGATTGCACAGCTATGGAAAGGAGCAGCATGTACCACAGACATATGGATGTTGGGGACCTACTGACACGGACCCAACCCAGTGTGGCCTCCTCAAGTGCAGATCCTGCTCCTAACCATGTTGGACTCAATTGAAACAGTCATTAAGGTCATTGATGAGGGCAATGTGCTCCACACAGTGTATCTGGACCTTGCAAAGGCTTCTATACAATACCCTACATGTTCAGTATAGATAGGCTCACCAGTGTAAATATAAACCCACATGTCAGTAGAGGGTTGCAAACCAGACCAAGGACAGAACAGACATGGTCAGACATGCTTCAGCCATGTCAGACTACAAACCAGATATAACTGGCATCCCACAAGGCTTGGACCTGGTATCTCCCTCATCTGGTATATATGTCCCATAGGTACAGGCAAACATGGAAGGACTGTGTCCTAACATGTTTGCAGAGGACTACAAACCGCTCACCACATATGATCCACCAGCTGACACATGCATCCCACAAAAGGGCCACATAGAAACAGACAACTGGTGCCATAGCTATGTCAGCAAGCTAAGTGCAGAAATGTGTATAGTCAACACCCGTGGATATACAGTAAGTGCCCACCAATTACCACATAGGTGTTAACCCATTATGTAGTTAACATGTAATGAGAGACCTGGGGACACAGGGTGATAGATATCCTGCACTGGACAAACATGTGCTGTAGTGTTTACAGAAACATACCATATACCCACCTAATCATGAAGGCTGTCAGATCTACATAAGGGGAGGTCATTGTGGCTCTGCAGTCCTCCCGCATCAGTGGTACAATCGACTACAATAGCCCCTGTGGGATGTACCTCAGCAGACACCTCCATCAACTGTAAAGTCCCCAACAGTACCTCATCAGGAGTATCAATCAGCCTACACACATGCCATGTGTTGCCTGTGTTGCTGGCATCAATAAAAATGCTGCACATAGTACAATCTGAATGGCAGTGAGCTATGCACATGACAGACCTGAACCCCAGCACTGACTTACATAGGACAGGCTGTACTGTGTGATCCATAACACAGAAGCCACTCCCACCCATGAGTGAACCCTCAGCACAGGCTACCCATAGAGTCACTTATCAATCTTCCTCAATAGGAATCCTGATGGGTGGACGGGAGATGGTAGGTTTATCCTGGGTATCACTGTCATGTCACAGGTAGACAGAGGCACAGTATACTAACCATGACATATGTCATGGCAAACTCCCCTTACAATGTGTGTTGAAGGACAAACACACTCTCCAACTTGCATTAGCCATGGACTAGGGCACATCGCTAGTGTTTGCAATTGTACACCTATGTTGTGGGATACACTAACAATGTTGGGCAAGCCTGGTGTAAGTAGTGCATATCTGAACAGAATGCAACATGGTCAGATGTACACAACTGGCCCCAACCAGGCTGTTGTGCCCACGATCAAAATGTAAAGCAGTGATAGCAGTAAAGCCCAGGTTACTGTCCACCACAGTCAAAGTACTGCCAGTACACTATACAGTACTACAGTGTTAGGTCAGTGTGAAAGGATGTTGACGACTGCATGCAAAGTATCCCATGCAAACACTGCAGGCACAGTATAATCCTGTTGTGTTCACACACAAAGCAGTTGTACAGTAACTACACAACATGACACACAACCCACAACCATGAACGGGTGATAGTTTGTGAAGTTCACACACATCCACAAATGTGGTGGTCTGCAGAGTCCAACATATGGAATGCTCACACTGGGCATGCTCACACACTTTGACAACATGCCATGGGAAGGCTGAACTGGGCATGCTCACACACTTAGTCCAAATCTTGGTTTAGCAGTGGGACACACATATCTGGTATTGTTATGTGTTATGCCAGGAACCAACCACATTACAGCAGTCTGCCCAGTGCACACAGTTAAATGACTACAGAGACATACGTGATATAGTGGATCCCTCCCATATGCAAACAGTTTCCACAGATGCAGAGGTTGTTCATACCAACAGGGAATGCTATGACAATAAAGATATGCAAACAGTCTATCAGCAACAAATAATGTGCATTTGACAATTAAACATAATGGTGTAGAGGTCAACACTAGGCTGTTTGCCCTAGGGAATGACAGCTTAGCCATAGTGTGCTTGGTGTTTGCTTCCCCACAGGATGCACATTCCCCTTTCCAAACACAGATGATGTCAGCACCCTAGAAGTACAGCAGGAGAAATGAAACTTCCCAGTAATCTGAATAGTGCGCTCCGCTAATGCGTCCGTCTCAAGTGTCATGACATAGTTAGATAGGGGTTCAAATCCTGCAAGTGCTCCGTGTGTGTCTGTCTGTGTGTGAGGTTTGTGTGTGTAAGTCTGTGTGAGGGAAATGTCCCTTTTGGCAAATAGGAAAAGACACTACAGGATGCACATTCCCTTTCTAAACACCGATGATGTCAGCACCCTATAAGTAGAGCAGGAGAAAGGAAACCTCCCAGTAATGCGAATAGCGCGCTCTGCTAATGTGTCCGTCTCAAGTGTCATAACATAACTAGGTAGGGGTTTGATTCCTGTGAATGGCAAGTGTGTGTGTTTGTCTAAGGGGGGTTAGTGTGTGCTGGAAATGTCCCTTTTGGAAACTGGGTGAACAGACTACAGGATGCCCCTCCCCTTTGCTAAACACTGATGATGTCAGCACCCTATAAGTAGAGCAGGAGAAAGGAAACCTCCCAGTAATGCGAATAGCGCGCTCTGCTAATGCGTCCGTCTCAAGTGTCATAACATAGCTAAGTAGGGGTTTGATTCCTGTGAATGGCAAGTGTGTGTGTTTGTTTGAGGGGGGTTAGTGTGTGAGGGAAATGTCCCTTTTGGAAACTAGGTGAACAGACTACAGGATGCCCCTCCCCTTTGCTAAACACCGATGAGGTCAGCACCCTATAAGTAGAGCAGGAGAAAGGAAACCTCCCAGTAATGCAAATAGCGCGCTCTGCTAATGCGTCCGTCTCAAGTGTCATAACATAGCTAGGTAGGGGTTTTATTCCTGTGAATGGCACGTGTGTGTGTTTGTCTGAGGGGGGTTAGTGTGTGCTGGAAATGTCCCTTTTGGAAACTGGGTGAACAGACTACAGGATGCCCCTCCCCTTTGCTAAACACTGCTGATGTCAGCACCCTATAAGTAGAGCAGGAGAAAGGAAACCTCCCAGTAATGCAAATAGCGCGCTCCGCTAATGCGTCCGTCTCAAGTATCATAACATAACTAGGTAGGGGTTTGAGTCCTGTGAATGGCAAGTGTGTGTGTTTGTCTGAGGGAGGTTAGTGTGTGCTGGAAATGTCCCTTTTGGAAACTGGGTGAACAGACTACAGGATGCCCCTCCCCTTTGCTAAACACTGATGATGTCAGCACCCTATAAGTAGAGCAGGAGAAAGGAAACCTCCCAGTAATGCGAATAGCGCGCTCTGCTAATGCGTCCGTCTCAAGTGTCATAACATAGCTAAGTAGGGGTTTGATTCCTGTGAATGGTAAGTGTGTGTGTTTGTCTGCGGGGGGTTAGTGTGTGCTGGAAATGTCCCTTTTGGAAACTAGGTGAACAGACTACAGGATGCCCCTCCCCTTTGCTAAACACCGATGAGGTCAGCACCCTATAAGTAGAGCAGGAGAAAGGAAACCTCCCAGTAATGCGAATAGCGCGTTCTGCTAATGCGTCCGTCTCAAGTGTCATAACATAGCTAGGTAGGGGTTTAATTCCTGTGAATGGCAAGTGTGTGTGTCTGTCTGAGAGGGGTTAGTGTGTGAGAGAAGTGTCCCTTTTGGCAAATAGGATAGGACACTACAGGATGCCCATTCCCTTTTCTAAACACTGATGATGTCAGCACTCTATAAGTATAGCAGGGGAAGAAAAAACCCCCAGTAATGCAAATAGCGTGCTCAGCTAATGCGCCTGTCTCACGTGTCATAACAGTCAGATAGGGGTTTGAATCCTGCAATTGGCAAGTGTGTGTTTTGGCTGAGGGGGGTTAGTGTGTGTGGGGACAATGTCCCTTTTGGTAACTAGGTGAACAGACTACAGGATGCACATTCCCCTTCTACACACTGTTCAGCAGACGGCCATGGCTCTGGCACAAGTTGTCTGTTGCTATGATGCCCCTTTGGAAGATGCTTGTGTCAGCTGGGGAGTCGATTATGGTGTCCAGTTTGCAGTCATCTGCATATTTGGACAGCCACAGTTCATCCGTGTTGGCCTGTACCTCCAATAAATATGTACTTAACAAGAGGGTCCCAGGACTGAGCCTTCTGGGACACAACCTGTAACTGTTATGGGGTCTGGCATGGCTCCAGCAATGCTAACCATGTGGGTTCTGTTCTTGAGCCACTGTGCAATCCATCTAGTGACATAGGGGCTTATATTTAAGCTGGTGAGTTTCCTAGAATGCCCAAGTGGGGTATTGTTGCGAAGGCGTTTGCAAGGTCCAGGTAGGCTGTGTGAACCACCTTCCCTCGGCAATGGCCTTGGTGACTGTAGCAAAGAAATCAACCGGTTACACCGGTAGTGCTGGTGTGCTCTCAGTAGCCCTGAACCAGGCATCTGTTACTGCACACATATCGATGTTTCCCATGCAAGGCAGTGTTTTGGGTGCATGCATCTGGAGGTTTAGACATCTGGCGTTGGGTAGCATTGCTCTTAGTGTCTTATCCCTTGTGATACCTATGAAGGTGGGTTTGTCATGTGAGCCCTGCCTAACATAGGCACTATAGGGGTAGCAAGAGGCTTTGCCAATATCTGATAGGCCAGGGGTGACAGGTGCAGGCTGTCCCTAGCAAAGCAGGTAGTTCAACAGGAGATGGATGTGTGAAGGTGTAGTGCCTGTGACTACTTAGCAGTAGCATATATGACTGCTCACGTGGACACATGTCAGGCAGGTCATATGCACTGTGTCACAGTCAATGTACATGTGAACAGGTCAAACAGTGGCAACCTCTCAAGTGGGACATGGCCATACATATAGTAGGCTACACAGATGGCACTAGGAGTCCACAGAAGCTCTATAACTATGCATTGCAGGTGTGATCGGTATTCCAGGGTAATTGCAAGCAAACATGCATGCAAACAAAGGTACAGTGAACAGGGCTCCATGTAGTCCATTGTACAACAAACAAGCTGTACCAGTTCCATAAGGTAACACTGCACATATGCAGGCGCTATGCACATGTACATGGAAATACACTGGTCAGATGGCCAGGGTCCAGTCTCAGTGCACACAAGTGTACGGAACATGCATGTACTGTCAGGATGTACAATAACTGGATATAAACCCATGTGCCCATACCTGCAGTAATACACATGTCAAATAACAGACACCGATCCTTCTCTCAGTGGTGCCATACTTAGTAGGATGTATGCTCCCTGGCCTGCCACCACAGTATCTCTGACATATATGGGGACTCTCCCTCCTGTGACAGTTCGTTATGTGTGTTGGTGCTGTCTAGCATGGTATGAGGTGTGTGCATGCAGTGCTAGTGTGCACCTGTGTGTCCTGTACCAGTTGTGTAGTTCTGCACACATATCAACATCCTCACACATCTACATTGCAGAGTCTAGTGTGGCCAACATGCCACTTGCAATGTACATGTCCATCATTGTGTATTACTACATTCATTACCCATCCCCTGTGCTATGTATGTATGTAGGCTGCTGTTGACATCATTACCACTAGTATGCCAACATGTGCAGATGATACACTATGGTACTTACCATGGGTGTAGACAACAGGACATGACAATCACACAAATACTGCATCAGGCATGCTGTGATATACCCACAATTAAATCAGCACACAGTACTGTTCACAACATGATACTATTACTACACATCTATGTGGTCACCCTGTGCATCAGCAACATGTTAACCTGTACCTGCACAGTTGTTACAGACTGCAGGAGGTGGCACAGTTTCATCATATGCACAGGGTGTGAACTTGGTATGCCTGGGTCAGCCACCCATACCACCAATTGACATGTATGTGTATGTGTGTTGGTGAGGGACAGCAGTAGAAGGTGGGGCAGTGTTGATGCAGTGTGTGCGTGTATGCGGTAGCCCTAGGTGTTGTTATTTTGCATGTGTGTATGGATGCACACAGTTCCACCTCATGGCTGCCATATACTGGTGTTTGTGGACAGCCACAGACTGTACCTGCCAGGTCATACAGATCAGTGTCTCTGGCCACGGACATGGTACCTGTGCCTTGCAGGGGTGCTACCCAAACTGGGTACTGTCATCAGAAGCAGGTGTTCGTTGACTGGACACAGAGCCCTGTCGGCCCTGGCCAGAGCCACGTGCACGTGGTCTCCTGGGGCGGTCTGATGACAGCACAGACCCAGCATTGCTGGGGCTGCTGCTGGCACTACGGGGGCGGCCGCGGCCCTGTTGTCGTCCACGCCGACTGCCAGCTGCTGCTGTTGCTGGCATACGGCCACGTCGACGACGCAACCGCCCACCATCACCCTGGCTCATGGACATGTAGTTGTGGAGACGGTGTAATATGTCCCCAGCGTCTGTCTACGACATCGGTGAAATCACGGATGGCGGCCGCAATGTCACGCATACCGTCGGTCATGGCTGTGCGACATGCTGTCAGCTCCCTCAGACCCTGTCTGGTGTACCGTTCCATACGTGACTGTGCCTGCATGACAGTCCGAAACATAGCTGAGGTTGTAAGTCCTCTGTGGGCACGTCTGCCAGGGGCAGTACGCCCATGGATGCTCCCACGAGAACCCCTGGACATCTGTCTGTGTGGTACCATCTCTGGGCCATGCCCATGGCTGCTGTGTGGGGAAGCATGTGCCGCAGATACCACATTACCCTGGTCAATGCCCACTGTATGCTGTCCATCACCTAGGGACAGTGGTGACAAGGGGTGTATTGGCAGGATAACTGTGCGCATGGATGGTGTCGACAGCTGTGTACTGTCAATTGGCTGACCAATGGCGGACCCTGGCATACCGTCCTGTGCCACTACACCAATGTCATCAGTAGCAGTACCCATGGCACCTGACTCAGGTTCCCTGCTAGATAATTTATTTATTTTTATTTATTTTTATTTTACATTTGTTGACCGGGCTAGTCTGGCTGGATACATGTCCATTTTCAGCAGAGGCCCGAGGAGAAAAGGGTACATTACATAAAAAAAACATTACTATAAGATACAACTTATAAGGATTAATGAACTAATTGAATGTAGGATATTAACAATACAGAAACATTTTTACAGAATTGTACAGTTCTTGAATTACATCATTTTTACAGAATATGTATAATACTTAAAATACTAAATACTGAGTAGAAATTCCTAATCCCATGTTATTAGGAGAAGCAGGAGTAGTAATTTTGAAAAGAAAGGAAGAAAGAGGTAGCACATACAAAGGTCTATACTATATAGTATTGACAGCTATGATAATACATTTGTGCCAGGGCACCAGTTCTAAGAAATAGAATTGCATGGCAGGGAGCAAAGTGTGAGTGTAAGTGAGAGGGTAGATGACAGGATCCAGAGGTGTATTGAGTAAAGAGAAAAGATGTTATAGGAAAAGTAATATCTAAGTGGATATAAGGTGAGCTACAGAGGAGGAGTGATACAAGTAGTAGAGACAAGTAGAGAAAGTAAAGGAGGGAGGTGTAAAGAGAGTTGGGCACTAAAGTCAGACAGGATTAGAACAAGGGCATAGCCAGTTGGATTTGAAATGGTGCCTTAGTTGTTTCTTGAAAAGTTTTGATGAGCCTAGGGAGGTCAGTTCTATGGGAAGTTTATTCCAGTAAGAGCCAACAACATTTGTAAACAAGGAGTCGCCAGCTTTATTGTGTGATTTGAGAGTAGTGACTAGCAGTTTGTTTGCTGAGCGGAGGGAAGTAAGATTCTTGTAGGGGGTGACAAGGTTATTAAGTATTGGTGTATTATTAGGGTAATGGAGAATTTTATAGGTGATAACTAACTGGTGGAGGAGAATTAGATTTTGAAGTTCACCAGAGCAGCAACAGAACCTGTGGGAAGGAAACAGGAAACACAGTTTACAATGTCTTCACACTACCAGCGATGCACACATGCACAGGTGCACACATGCACACATGCACACATGCACACATGCACACGTGCACAGGTGCACACATGCACACATGCACACATGCACACATGCACAGGTGCACACATGCACACATGCACACATGCACACATGCACAGGTGCACACATGCACATGCACACATGCACACATGCACAGGTGCACACATGCACACATGCACAGGTGCACACATGCACACATGCACACATGCACACATGCACACTTGCACACTTGCACACTTGCACACATGCACACGTGCACACAGTTTCACACAATTGAACAGTACTCAGTATGCGTGATATTGACACACAGACACAGACACACCTACATGCATACAAGGGGCACCACTAAGTGTGCCAAAAGGTACTATTACTACCAACATCTTTACAGGTAAAGTAAATAGACACTCACCAGCATGGATAGGCTGCAATGCAGTGATACCGGAGGGTCCTGCAGACAGGAGGAAACTAATGTTAGTGGGCACAACTGTGCCAATATTACTGAGTATGATACAGGTCAGGAGTACCACAGTCGCCTTTCAAAGGTCTGCAGCTAATATTGCGGATATCACACTTGCACATTATATACTATGGTTGCAGCTACAAACAAAGGACACACCACACACATGCATTAACTACCAGTGTACACAACAGTCAACTACACATGTGACATATTACCTGCACGTTCAATGTCCTGCTGCTGTGTGGCTCCAGCCTCCATCATGACGCATGTCTGCTGCTGTTGTTGTTGCAGGTGGACTGGAGCCACTACACTCAGGAGCAGTCCCTCCAGTCTGGTGAGTGGGGATGTGTAGCCACCCACCACCTGTGGCGACCTGTTGCCTGTGGATATCTGACGCACGCTGACGGACATGTCTAATCAAATCACTGCAGTGATGTCGTACCTGCTCATATGTCCTATTATGCATGCCTATATCATTTACCCGACGGACAAGGTCCTGCCACAGTGCAGCCCTCACCTGCTGATTCTGGCTGGTGCGGGAAAAGAGTGTTGCATAGTCCCGCACCAGGCTCTGGTGTATCTCCTCATCCTCAGCCACGGAGTAGGTTGCATGTCTTGGGTGGGCCATGTACCTGGGAAAAAAGATAACATGGTATCAGCAATCTATGTTGGCAGACCTTGGCACACATACTACACATGCTACTTGACTGTCATGATACCACATATCACACATATGTAGCAGCTGTCTGTCTATTGGTGGATACACATGTAGATGGCCAGGTATCAGTGCTCGGCCAGCAACTGTTGTACAGTACCTGCCAGGCTACGACATACTACTGGACACCAGCAGTCAGAACACCAATTCAGGTGAGGTGCACCTCCTCACTCTGTGGGTTTGTGTCTAGGTACTGTATGGCGTACATCGGTGACTACTGTGGGCTGACCACACCCTGCTTGCCCTGGATATACATATCCCACCTCCACCACCAGCACAGATGGCTACAGTGCACAACATTACAGATACAGACGTTACACTTTGTAACACTGATATGGTATCCTTACAGCCCACTGGGCCAGTGCCAGAGACAACACACAATGCTGACCCCTACACAATTGCTTTCTACAGACATCTCCAAGACCGCATGGCTCATGCATTCCCATATATGTCCAGGACACTGTCCACAAAGGGACAGCATCCTGTCTGGCGAACCCCAGCCATATACTGATTGTATTACACTTGATGTAAGCTACTACGAGACAGAGCATCAGTCTCTGAAGGGAGGGTATGTCTGAGCAGCACTGGTAAGGATCTATTTCCCATCACACTGACTACATGGGCAATGTTGAGTGGGACGTCAAGTGTGATACTGCAGATGACCAGGAGGCCTACCTGACCTATTTAGCGACCTGGTCAGGAACCATCCTCTATGCCCATGGGTAGTACACTACACATATTTCACCTACACTACAGCTAGACGACATTGTGGCGGACAGGGTCAGTGCAGGTGTCACCCCGCCCTCCCCCTGTATTAAGGCATGGTTATCCCTGCTGACCCTAACCTCAAGGTCATCACAGTTATCCAGGTGAGAGACACCCACAGGTGAGCAGAATACACGACATGGACGGGACCTGCTGGTATCCCCAGTTGCATGCTACATACCCTCTGACAGGCGCTAAACACACATATAGAGGTGCTATGTTACACTACCTTGACTACAGGGTATGTACCTGTACACTGGCGCACAGCACCAGTGGTTCCACTCCATGCAGGAGGCACCTCACCATACCAATACAATACAACACAATACATGACATTGTAATACAATACTATACAATATGCTAATGCCCCCGTATCTACAGCAGCGTACTGTTCTGATAACCTGACAATTGTGACACATGTGGTGTGATGGTACCTGCTGCCGTCACACAGTTACACAGGGTGACACATATGGCATATTACCTATCTGAGTGACATGCAGCAGGGGTATGTGTGACATGTACACATGGGGAGTCTCGCATCGTAACACTGTGTGGTTTGTTGCAGGGTGTGTCCTGTCTGTGAGTCTGAACCCGTACCTACACATGTGCACTAAATTGCAGTGGCACAGACGACACACAGCAGACAGGTAGGTTGTGGATGGTGGGCGGTGGTACAATGCCTGTTGGACATCTGTCATGGGTGTGACCTCCATATGTGCATCTGGGGGTGGTAACCTGTACGTGGGCGGCATATGTGTACTCTGTGGTGTTGACAGTCACTGTGCAATGGTACTGTGTTTGGGTGCATTGTCACCGTGTTGTACATGTCACTGTGTCCTTCTACATATCTGTTGCTGTCGTGTGAGGTCCATACCATGGCATACATTACGTGCTGTGGGGGGTACACCAACCTACATGTCCATGCCTGACTGACCATGTGTGCGGACACATACCATGTGCAGCTATTCCAGGGATAGTGTGCCACTGTGGCTATCACTGGGGCCACTATTGTACACATGTCTGACCCTGACCACCCCTGACACATGCAGTGGTGGGCGGACACTCATTTATATGGTGGTTACCTGTGTAGGTGATCTGGACTGTGGTATGATACTCCGGATGTGACACTGGTGTTCACTCCGTGCCTTTGTCACCAGGCACCTGTTGCAATACATCTGTACACATGTGCCTCACTCCAGCTCTGTATACATCTCTCTCACTCTCTCTCTATACATATATATATATGTATTAAGATATGTCTATATGTCTATTTATATATATATGTACATATGTGTGTATACATTTGCACAGATATATATATTGATGTACATATTCTGCTGTAGATGTGGGGGGGGCGCAGAGGGGGTGTGGGCGACAGGGGGGGGCAGGCTGTGTTGCAGGTCAGCATATACAATCATACCTGTAGGTGGTCAGATCAGTCTGTCTATGTATATGTATCTACATATATCTATCTCTGCATGTGTGCATTACATAGATATGTCGCTACAATATTCTATCAGCATCTGTCTATGTAGTCCTACATCTCTCTCTTTCTATGTATGTATACATATATGCATATCATATGTATATATATACATATAAGATATATACACATACATATGTTGACATAACTACATAGCCATATGTTGGACAGGTATGTCAGCATATATGTCTACCTTACTGTATACACACACTAACATACTGCTAAACATACATAGCTGTGTAATCTAATTAGTACATGGCAGTACAACCTACAATCAAACGACATATATATGTGCACATAGATGCTCACACATACAACTGTATGTACAGCCTTCACTGATAAGTGCTGTATATCCCCTGCCCATTACACATCTTCATATACATATGGATACAGCCCAATAACACATATTGAGGGTTCACAGTATGTACACCTTGATAGTATTACTTTACAGTACCTGTGTTTGTCACAGCTGTGTCTGCGAATGTCTGGCTCTCTGTCCTGCTGCTCCGATTCACAGTTGCAGCTTCCAGGTAGCTGTTGCTGGGGATTGCTGTCTGTCTGCTTAGTTGCAGTCTAGTTCTGGGTGTGGTTCTCCTCCTCTCTCTCTCTCTCTCTCCCTCTCTCCGTCTCTCTGTCTCACTGTCTCTCTCTCCAGGTGCAATGTAATTATTGCATGCGTGGACATGGAATACAGCATACTTTTGTAGGTATCTGCATATGCCCATGTGATGGCCTCTGCACCAATTGTTAGCCAGCATTTGCTAATTGCATGCAGCCTGTTGTGTACTGATTGCAGTTCTCACTGTGATTTCAGAACTGTGCTATAAAAGGGTGTGTGAAATAGGCGTAGCCCTTTCAGATGTTAATGGCAGGGACCATGCTGTTATGCTGTGGACAACATTCTGTTAGTGTAAAGGTTGGTATCTCTAATTTTACTCGGTGGGTTGTGGGTTAACATTCCTCCATTCATTTCTCCAGTTTCCTGTACTGACTGTGTATGTACACTAACAACTACTACTATTGTTGATGTGTGCATGTGTGTGTGTGTGCTTTCCTTTCACCTTTGCTTGCACTCTGTTGCTACGTCTTCAATAGTTGCCCTTTACTGTCAGTACTGGTGTGCCTGCTAGGTGTCTTGACTGTTGTGTGCTGCTGTAGCTTTCCTATTTCCATGTACATTCACACCCTGGAATGCTTGCTATATCTGCTAGGGTGTTACAGCATGCAGTGTGGTCTGGCCATGGTGTGGGCCTTGACATCTATTAGCATATGTGGGTATGCTGCTGAGCAGGCCCCAGAGGCTTTCAGGTTCACCAGTTATGTGCCTCATGGAATGGTACATATCAGTGGGGTGCACCCATTAATATGTCTGGTATGCTGCAGTTGTGACTGTGGGTTAGCATGAGCATAGGTATTACTACACTTTTTCTGCCATGTGAGTGGTGAATACTTTCCGGACTCCATAGTTACCATTGCATGTGTTACACCTTTCTGCCTACTGTTTGTACATTTCACATGGGGTCTGTGGGGCATCCCTGTAAGACATTCACTGTTGCTATGTCTAGGTTCTTAACTATTCAAATATGGTGGTGTTGAACCTGTCATGTGTACAGATATTTGCAGGCTGTCCACATGTCTGCCTCATAATTTGGTCATTATCTCATGCACACCTTTATCTGGCAGGTCAGTCTGGGCTCAAGTCAGAATATGGTGACAAACATTCAAGTTCCAGACTACATACCCTTCCAAACATCCCACAAGGTGTAGACCCTGTTACTTTCTGAACTGTCTGCATTTGTTGTAACTTCATTTGTAATGTGTCCCTGGGTTTGGGCCTTTGCTCCACATATTGTATTACTTGGTCCGGATGTGTTCCTGTAAGAGGTTGTGGGGTATGGGCAGTGCTTATCCTGCTGTGAGTATGTGTGTGTCTTGCAAGGTGCTATGGTGACATTATTACCTACTAGCTTCCAACTAGCATGGCTGTTTCTGTTCACACACTACTATTATGGAAATCCACCAGTTTTGTTTGTGATTCTACATGTCATGCTTTGTGTACTACACATCTATATTCCCTTTACATTCATTCCTACTGTTAAATGATATATTTACTTTAGCACAGTGTTTCTATGTAAGAGTCATGGCTTAGTGGTAAGACATGCAGACTGTAGTTGCCAAGGTCCTGGGTTCGGGACTCAGAGTGGGATTTTATTTTTCTTTTGAACTGAGTACGGGACCTGTCAATCAAAGTGACTAAGGCACTTTTAAGCAGTTGTAACCGGGTTAGCGCTGGTTTGCGGAGCTCACGATGCGCACTGGCGGTTAGCTCAGCACAAGCGCACACCTGCTTACAACCGCTTAAACGTGCTTACTCTTGCGCACACTTACGCTATTTTCTTTGAAAGAAAAGAAAACGGGGAGACAGGAAAGTGGTGAAAAAGGGGTCACAAAGAGGGTAAGACAGTAGGGAAACAAGCTTGGGATGTGCAGGAGGGATGTAGGTAAGGCCCATAGCTGCCCATTTCTTCAGCAGCAACAGCTGTGCATATGTATGTAATTTGGTGTGACATTTGAAACCTTCCACCCCTGAGAGAGGTGTCAGGACAACAATAATACCTGTTGTACAGCCAATTGGAATTGATGGGTTCCATGTCCAGTAGACATGTGTGTGGAATGGGCAGCTATGTATGGGCGTAATTTTTTGTGGGTACAGAGTGCCCTTTTTTTCAGGTGAGAGTGGTATGTCAGGTGAAGGTAGTCGGTACAGCTGGGGAGGTAGGTTGGGTAGGTTAACAGACAAGACAAACAAGACGCATACAGGGGCGGTGTATGACACGTGTGGGGGTTACACAATTGACGGGATGGAGGTTGGGATGTCCAGAGCCCATGAGCCCACAGATGGCAACAGTGGAACTGATATCCCCACCCATAGGCAGTTGCCACTGTTCCTTCACTGCCCAGGACGGGGCTGTGCTGGGGGCTGTGTAGGCGGGGCAACGGGCAAGCCCGTTAGTTGCACCACCCGTGCCTCGAGCTGGCGTAGGGGCTCGAGGACAGAGTCCCGAATCTCCCTACGCACCACAGTCCGGACGCTACGGAGGGTGAGTGGTGGATCTTCTCCGGCCACACTTGCAGAGGGGGGGCGAGCCCCGTCCCCTGCAGTGCTTCCACCCGCAGGTGGCACAGGGCCACCGGAGGAGGGTCCGGACTCGGCACTAGTGCCAGGTGCACTCGCCAGCTGAGGTGGGAGAGGTGGGTCCGCCGGAACCCGCCTTCCCTGTCGTTCTATGTTTTGCATTATGTCATAACAGTTTGGGTTAGTGACATATAAATACCATTCACAGTTAGTTTTAACAGCATGCATTAGTATTCCCATTAACCACACACCCAGTTATTCACACCATTGAACAGCGTGCATAGCACATGCATAATTTCAAAAGTAATACACAGTCCAACAACATGCAGGGTTGGTTGACGGCAACAGGCCATCAGGTGTGGATGTATGAACAGGGCGGATGCATCAACAGACATGCAAATATATATGACCCAACAGGACAGATGTCCAGGGGTGGTAATTGTGATTGCACATACCATTTTCCCGTGGAATGGATTATAGATGGTTAGAGGGTGGGGTAAATCAGACATATTATTAACACCTTCGAATACAACCACATATGCTGTACATTTATAATAGCTACAGTTATATACACACTACTGTTCTGACTACAGTGTCCTATATGTTAACTACTTAACCTTGCAGATGGGACTGTTACTGCAACATAAGTCTACATTTTATTGCTGTTCATACACAAGTCATATCGAAATTTGTGCAGATACATCTCCTGTTAACTGTTCTTTCTATAACTGTAGACAGGTGTGGATGTTTGGGATATCAGACAGTCATCCTATCTGCATATTTCAGACTGGGAGCAGCATATCCAGATTTTGGTGTACACATTCCACATGCAGCAACACTTTGAACAGATGTTTCTGTTTGGTTTTGGGTCTCACATGCATTTAATTATGTCCTGACTGCAGTATACTTTATTCAGGGGTTATTACTACTGTAGTGCTGTATTCCTGACACTTTCTCACACTCTCTCACTTGCTTTCATGTTACTATTCAAACTGGTACTTCTAGGCTTTATTGACATGTTTTAACAGAAATTATTACAGTTCTTTCCAGCACTCTCACTTCTGTCATGTTTCAGTATTTCCACAAGTATACATCTCACACAGGTGGATTCATCCTCTTCTGCAGCTATACTTTACCTGCTGCTGCTGTTTGTGTACTATTTTCTTACAGGCAGGGCAGTTTTATTTAAAAATATGTGTTGGACAGTCTCATGATTAGTTTCAACTTACAGGCTGGGAACTGTTGTAATCAGGCAATACTTGCATACACTTTCACACTCTGTGAGTTGCAGATTTAATTCCTTCCTGGCTACACTGCACTCTTATGCTAACTGTCATACATTTATATATCTTTACAGTTACTAGTAGTGGATTACTGACCTGCCTGGTGGCGCAACCGCACCAGCCTATCAGCATAGGCTCTGCGGTTCGCAGAACGGACACCTGCAGCTGTAATATAAATGAAGTAATATTGGAATACACATCTCCATGATTTCAGGTAGTTTAACTTCCTACAAACATAATTAATTTATACTTACTCAGTGGTGGGGCGTTGGGTGATTGCCGGGCCTCCTGGATCCAACGGTTCAGTTGGTCCTGCTTACGTCTCTTCAGGTCCGCATGGTGGTGACGGACCTGCTCACCTGTCCTAGGAATTCCTGTGGCACTGGTGAGTTCATGAGCCAACTGGTCCCACGCCTCAGCCTTGTACGCTCCCCAAAGGACCTGGCCCTGCATGAGTTGGGCCTCATGGTTATGGACTAGGAGCCAGGCCATGTACCTGGACTCCTCAACACCCCACCTCTGCGCGGAAGCGACTACCCTCACCTACACCTGACATTCTAACTGCAGGTCTGTTCTACAATCGTTTATGCTGTGTATTCCCACCTATGGGGCTTATATAGTCCGTTTTTCCCGCACATATCTGTGATTGGCCAGTTTGGAATTGTATCAACTTCAGTAAACCTGCATTGTCATGCTGTAGTTTGTATTCATTCCTATATATGAGCTGATATTGCATTTCTATGAACTGCTGTCATGGCTTAGTGGTTCTGTACCTTGACTATGGTGTATAGTATCCTGGGTTCGAACCTGGCCACTGCTTTTTATTTTTCAGGACTGTCTAGACATGTTGAGGGGTGTGTCTGTGTAAAGGCATTTTGGATACGGCTTGCTCACCGTTGCCCGTCGGTTAGCTCGTTTGCGTGCGCAGCTCCACGCAAACGGGGTACGCCGGTTTAACACTTATTTGGCTATTGGCACGCATATGCCGCTTAGCGCAATTAGGGGCACATATAATCAGCGTGGTAAACCACTGCTCGGCTACAGGCACTCATTTTGCACCAGTTAAACCTATGCTTATCTACGGGCACATAATCTCACTCTGTTGAACTGTAGCTCAGCTATGGGCATATAAGGCAGTTTATATTCATTTCTTAGCTCACATTTATTCAATATAAATAGGCTATTACATTGCATTTTACATATATTCTGGTTTTATGTGTACATATATGTGTCAGAGACTTGTTTCATGCTTATTTTGAGGAAAAAAAAATTGGGTTGTGGGGGCTCGAACAATGGATGCCTGCTCTGCAGCCGGCATCTCTACCGCTTCGCTATTGCTTTCTGGCTTATTTTGCATATGTAGTTCTTATCTGCTTTCCCACTGACTGCTAACTGTAGCTGCGCTACAGGCACGCCCGCGCACACGAGCGCACTCACAGTTAAACATCTTTACAATTTAAAAAAAATATTAAATGTACATTGATATTTCTTTTATGTTTAATAGTCTGTAGGGGCATGTGTTGTGTCGTGTTTATTCACATTTCCGTGGACTCTGTTGTGGGTGTGTACTTTGGGCACTTTTAGACTTCTGGGGGCGTGTCCGCTTGCAGGGCTCAGCCTACGGACACGCCCCCTACTGTCTTACACGGCCGTGTTCGACTTGGGTGTGATTCAGCATGCTCTCATGAATATGCAGAGCATGCTGACATCACTCAGTTTAACTGCAGCCTCCGTGTAAGAGTTATAACTCTTACACGGAGGCTTCGTGAATCCTGGGGAATGTCTTGCTTTCTCTCTCTGCCTTTATTTATATATACTTAAATCCAATAAGGCTTACATTTCTAGTGCTGTGCTACAGTTATTTCCAAGCAGTCTGTCAAAAATAGAAACCTTTCAAGCAGAAATGGTACTTTTCCCTTCTATAATTGCTCTTGTTGCAAATACATATTGACTAATATGGATTTTATCCACCCTGTAACTAAATGTTTTAAGTTTAAAAAAAAAAGTTTTCTACCTGTATCGCTCATCATTTATAAAAGCTTATGGGGGGGGGTGTTTAAAGATTTAAACAAGATCCATTAAAATAGATAGAGAAGTGTGTTTAATTTTATATGTATATATATATATATATACACACATACACACACACACACAAACATTATATATATATATATATATATATATATATATATATATATATATAAATATATATATATATATAAATATATATATATTCTTCTATATATTAAGTGTATTTGAGGAATATTAATGTCAAAATATCATTGATTGTAAATATTGAATTAGAGTTTTTTAATTTGTAAACTGTTCATTGGGTGTCTGTGTCATGTGATTTTTTTTTTTTTTTTTTAAATAATGCTATTTAATGAAGTTGATTTTATAGTTTTGTATTTCACACTGATGAAGGGTTTCACCCTAAAGCTTTGTGATTAATAAAATTGGTTGGCTTGCATTTCTTCAGTCCATTTTTTTGTTTTAATTAGCATTGTTTTTACGGAGACTGTGTTTTACTGAAGTGTTTTCCTATTTCTTGGACTCTTTGTTAGGTCTTTGGATACACTTCAGGTGCTAGTCAAGTTGAGAACTAATATGACACAGCGGACTAATGCCCCCATCTCCTCACAGAATATGAAATGTTCATTGAGTGAATTATTGGTTGTGCAGTTGAACCCATTGCTTCGAATGGCTGCTTTCAATTCTCCTGAATCTTGGAACACTGATGGCACAAATCAAACTGCCTTTACTAACTCTGTTCAAGTCCTAGAAAAGAAGGTACAGGCATTTATATGTTTTCAGTGGCAATACCTGAGCTTCATTGCATATTTGGAGCTTGGCGTTGTTCCTTGAGGATTAAGAATTCTGAAAATGCCGTCATATGGCAAAATATACCCTGAGCTCCTTAGGAGATGGCAAGAGCTTTATCTTAAGCTCAGTGCTGACTATGTGGAGCTGATGAATTTGTTTTTTATTAAAATTGAGAAAGAATTGCAAGAAGAGATCTCTCAACTAAAATCTGAACTCACAAATATGCCTTGTTTTAAGCATATGCATTTCTATTTCCAGATGTTGGATAGGGTACATGAGTATGATCGCCAATTAGAAAGTGTGAAAAGACGTAAATTATTATGAGATATCAATGATTTTAGAATGGAGAATATTTTCTCCTGGTCAAAGAAGAAAGTCAAAAGTGCTATTAATAACAAAAAACAATCCAATATAGTACCAAAGAGAAAGTTAGACACTTTGGCCGATTTTGTTTCACCGATAGTGAATATAGTCCCCAATACTAATGTCAATTCTGGTTCTTCAAACTTAAGAGTCTGTAGATGCAGCTAGCATACCACATGTAACTATAACAAATTTTAATCCTTCCACAACCTATGCATCTATGCTAATGGGGGATACATCTTCTTGAGAGAATTTTCGGTAGTCCATTTTACTGCAGATACTGGAGAAGATAGAAATAAAGAGAGAGAGAGAGACATCCTTTGAATTGTTCAAAGGAGCTAAAAGATAGAACAGAAGAAGGAAAATGATTCAAAAAAATACAAAGGACCGCAGATGAGGAGCAGGTCGATGACTCATCCTTGGACAGTCTGCAATTAACTTGACTAATTTTGTCTTATCCCCTGCTGATATTTCTCTTTTGAGCAAGGGACTTAAGTTTATTCCAGCACATTCAATTTAGATGTGGAATGTGCTTTATTGCTCTAGTGTCTGTTAGAATATTCATGTGAAATGTCTTGTATTGTTGTAAGTTTCTGAGGAGGTGTTAGATTGCTAAATAATGCAGTTTGTGGCCTGAGAACTCAGACCAGGTGTTAAGATGATTCAATATGAATACTGGGAAAACCTAAGTGTCAAAAATAATGTAATTTGGGAGGGCCTTAAAGACATGTTTGTTAGTAATGTTTAAATACTATTTCTCACAAGAGACTAAAGAGCATTTGATCTTGGATATCCAACTTATCAGCACTTTGCCTTGTGCTCACATGTAAGTTTTAGCATTGTGATTTCTTGTAGGTATAGCTAAAGCTAGTAAAGATTAATTAGGTATTTTCCTTTGAAATCAGACCTGTCCTACTGTATTATTTTAAGTTTATGTGTGATCTCTGAACTCTTAGATATCTCTGTGGTGTAGTAGTTTTGTCTTGTGTTTTAATTATTTATTATTAAATATTTTTAAATCCTTCAACCTGTGGCTAGTTTGTGTAGAGATAAGCTGTAGAGTGCATTGCATATTTATAGAGGTTATTGTAATAGGCCACTCTAAAGTAAGCCTTGACTGTTAGTCATACTACCATTGGATAATAATATTGCACAGTAATAATTGGACACCCTTTTAAGGGCCTTTTAGTAGCTGATATTATTAGTTGAGTGGTGGCAGTAATTACTACTGTGTAGTCTAGGTAAAGAGACACAGCTGGAGAATCTGTGTCAGCCTTTCCCAGGAGCGTCTGTGAAGTTGTATAAATACTTATCTCAAAGTGTGTGTTGTGTCAGCTACTTGGCAGGGACACGAAGCACTGGTTGGACAGAGAGGGTACTGGAGGTTTTAGCTTGCCCAGCTAGGCTGAGACCTGGACCCTATAGCTGTGCCAGTAGGGGGAGTCTTATTGGGGACCTGGTGAGCAAAGGAGCAACCAGCCCCAGACTGACTGTGATCTCTGTGTGCACTTAAGGAAATTGTACTTTACTGTGTGTATTAGTTATCGTTTCCTCTCTTCTAGGAGACAACCTCCCTGGTGTTAGTGGTGAGGATTGAGGCTCCTTGTTTGCTGGGCTAGGGCACGGTCATCACAAGTGTTTGGCAGTGGTGGGATCTACTTCACATACTAATTGGCTTGTAGTGGTGCGGGTAGAGCGAATTCCTGTAGCTTATGTACAGTGATCTCTAAAAGTGTTTTCTACTCTAAAACAGCCATGCAGTGTATACTCAGAGTTCAGATCACAATTGTTTTATTTCTTTTGTTAGCTTAGTGTTAGTCAGGGTGAGCAGGCAGCATGTCAGCAGTAGAATATGGAAATCTGACAAGGAGACAGCTGGCAGAGATGTGCCAGGCTAGGGGACTGGTGCATGGAAACCTGACTAAAGCAGACCTGATTGCAGCCTTGGTTACAGCTGCATCAGAAAACAGCAGCCTGGAGGACAATCAGACTGACAGTGGAGTTACAATATCCTCGGAGAATGGACAGCTCAACCTTTCTGCAGTGGACTTAAAAATCCAGCTGGAGCTAAAGAAACTTGAGTTGGAGGCCAGGCGTATGGAACTAGAAGCAGTCGAGAAAATGAGGAGTCTACAAGCTGAGGAAAATGAACGGCAGAGGAGGCATGAGAGGGAAATGCTGACTCTTTGCCAGAGTCATGGAGGTAAGGGGGAAGGGAGTAACTGGACCCCAGAAGCACAAAAGGTCAGTAAATGTCTTTCACAGTTTAAAGAGTGGGATAATTTTGATAGATTCATTCATATGTTTGAGCGGGTATGTAAACAGTATAAAGTTGACCAAAGGCTCTGGGTATGGTTCCTGACCCCCTTACTCCATGGTAAAGCTGTAACTTCTTTAGCAAAACTGCATGACACTGACTGTTTTGATTATACTGCTGTAAAAAGACATTTATTAGAATGTTTTAAGCTAATACTTGAAATGTATAGGAAAAAGTTTTGTGAGCATAGACGCAAGGCAGATGAAAATGTATATGAATATGTTGTTGAACTGAGCACTTATTTTCATAGCTAGGTGAGTGGAAGTCAGGTCACCACTTTTGAAGGGCTGGCAGACCTTTTGGTAAGGGAACAAGCCCTTAGCACTTTGCCTGATGACATGAGGATCTGGTCAGCTGATAGAAAGTGTGCTATTTCAGAGGAGTTGGGGAAGAAGGGAGACCTATACCTAGCAAGCAGTGCAGCCCTGCACAGGAAGGCAACCTCCAATACTGCTCATGGGTCTAAAGCAACCCATGATGGGCAGCACAGACTGCCCCAACAGAATCCGCCAGTAGCAGGGGAAGCCACTAGTCCAGGTAAACATCCAGGAGTTAGGGTTAAATGTTTTGAATGCAACCAGTGGGGCCATGTGGCATACAGATGTCCACGGAGGCAAGATGGGGAACCAAAGATGAGGGAGCCAGTAAGTGGGAAAGACAAAATGCCAACAGTGGGTTGTCTTAAAACAACAGGGGTATGGAACTACCATCCTGCAGATGCCCTGAGAGGGAAGGATTTGGATGAAGCAGTACTATGTACTTATGCAGTTACATGCAGTGAGGCTAGGAGACAAGCATGTGGGTCTGGTAGCCTGGGGGAGACCCAGACAGACTGCATACTTGCAGCCAGGACTGCTGAGGTGCTTACTTCAGGGAGTGAGCTATGCTGTAGCAGTGAGACTGGATGTGAGCCACAGCTGCTTGTGGGTACTGATGTTCCCTTGGACAGGGTAACTGCAAAGATAGAGGTGAGAAGTAGTACCCAGGCTGACAGTGAGGCACTGCTGTCAGAGGATGCCAGACTTCCTGTGGAAGAAGAGCTGGGAAGGGTTACAAGGAGAGACTTGAAACAGGCTCAGCTCTCAGACCCTACATTGCAAGGCCTGAGGCAGGTGGCTAGGGAGGCACCTGATTCTCAAGGGAAGGGGGAATCTGTATACTGGAACAAAGGGCTACTGTACAGAGAGTGGGCCCTGAGGGAAGGCTAGAAGGTGAGAGAGTACAGCAGTTGGTAGTGCCTAGAGCTTACCATCTGGCACTTCAAGCCATAGCCCATGATATTACCTTTGCAGGTCATATGGGCATAAAACGTACAAAGAGGCATATTATGCAAAACTTCTATTGGCCTGGAATTTCCAAAGATGTAACAGGGTACTGCAGGACCTGTGAGCAGTGCCAAAAAGTAGGCAAGGCAGGAGACAAGGTGAGAGCTCCTTTGATGCCTTTGCCTGTGATTGAGGAGCCATTTCAGAGGGTAACTATGGATATTGTGGGTCCTCTGAGTACCCCAAGTTCCACAGAGAAAAAGTATATCCTAGTGATTGTAGATTATGCTACACGATACCCTGAGGCTGTGGCTTTGTCCTCCATTGAGGCTGAGAAGGTGGCAATTGCTTTGCTAGAGATTTTCAGCAGGGAAGGTTTCCCAAAGGAAATACTGTCTGACAGAGGTGCCAATTTTATGTCAGACCTGCTGGCTTGTCTGTGGAAGTCCTGTGGGGTGAAGCACATGAAGACCACCCCCTACCATCCCCAGACTAATGGTCTTGTTGAGAGGTTAAACTCTACAATCAAGTCCATGCTACGGGCATTTGCAGATCAGTTTAAGAGGGAGTGTGACAAATATTTGCCCCATCTGTTGTTTGCTTACAGAGGGGTTCCTCAGGAATCCACAGGTTTTTCACCCTTTGAGTTGCTGTATAGGCATAGGGTGAAGGGACATCTAGATTTAATTTGATATTAGTGGGAAGGTGTGAGTCTCACAAGGAGTCTGTTGTGGCATGTGTCCTGAACCTCAGGGCAAGGCTCAGGGAACTCATGGGCCTGGCCCAGTAGAACCTGGCAAAAGCCCAACAACAGAAAAAGGTGTGGCATGACAGGAATGCTCAAGCTAGAGAATATGCTGTAGGGCAGCAGATAATGGTTCTCATTCCTGTCAGACACAACAAGTTGAAAGTAGCTTGGGAGGGACCCTACAAGGTGGTAAGAAAGGTAAGTGATGTTAACTACATGGTGAAAGTGTTAGGCAGATGGCAGGGGCACAAATTGTACCATGTTAACATGATGAAACCTTACCATGATAGGGAGGCCCTTGTGCTGAGCATTTGCAATGGATTGCAGGAGGAGTCTGAGAGGGATCTTGTGACTGATCTCCTCAGTGAGGCTCGGGCTGACACCTCGGTGGAAGGGGTAGCAATGTCCCAGCAGCTATCTCCTACCCAGGTTCAAAAAATCCAAGCAGTGTTGCAGGAGTATGGGGGCATGTTCACCGGGAAACCAGGGAGCACCCAACTGGTGCAGCACCAGGTGGATACAGGATCCCAAAGGCCTATTAGGCAGGCCCCTTATAGGGTGCCTGAGAGAGTCAAACAGACTCTGGGAGGAGGTACAGGAGATATTGGAACTAGGGGTGATTCAAGAGTCCAACAGTCCCTGGACCTCACCAGTGGTGTTGGTGCCAAAGATGGATGGCAACAACATGTTCTGTGTGGATTACAGGAAATTAAATAGTCACACAGAGGCAGATGCTTACCCCATGCCTAGGACAGATGAGGCCCTAGAGCTGCTGGGTGGGGCTAAGTATCTTACAACCATTGATCTTACCAAGGGTTACTGGCAGGTGCCCCTGACTCCCAGTGCTAGATAGAAGTCAGACTTTGTGATTCCTTTTGGCTTGTATGAGTTCACAAAGATGCCCTTTGGGGTGAAGAATGCCCCATTGACTTTCCAGAGGCTGGTAGATCATATCTTAACAGGAGCAGGAGGGTTTGCCCTTGCTTACATGGATGATATTGCTATCTACAGCCATTCCTGGCAAGAGCACCTTCAGCATATCAGGGAGGTGCTGGGCAGACTACAAAGGGCAGGGATGACCATTAAGCTGAGTAAATATCAGGTGGGTATGGTAGAGGTCTCCTACCTAGAATATAGAGTGGGGAGTGGTAAAATAAGGCCAGAACCTGCCAAAGTGGAAACCCTTCAGGCATGGCTTGCACCTGTTACCAAAAAGTAGGTGAGGGCATTCTTGGGCACATCAGGGTACTATAGAAAGTTCATTACCAAATATATTACCATAGCTGCTCCCCTCACAGACCTGACAAGGAAGAACAGGCCAGATAAGGTAGGACCCCAGCATGTGAGCAGATTTCAGAAACTTAAGAAAGCTTTGGGAGGACCCCCTGTGTTAGCCAGTCCAGACTATAGCAAAGATTTTGTTGTGCATGTGGATGCTTCAAACTATAGGGTGGGGGCTGTACTTAGCCAGATTTCTTTAGAGGGGGAAGAGCACCCAGTGGTTTATCTCAGTCATAAGCTCCAACCCAGGGAGGAATGCTATGCAGCGGTAGAAAAGGAATGTCTAGCCATAGTGTGGGCACTACAAAACCTTATCTATATGGAAGAAAATTCACTGTGATGACAGATCACAACCCTCTAACATGGTTAAACAGAGCCAGTCAGCAAAATGCCAAGTTGCTAAGATGAAGTCTGGAGTTGCAAGCATATGATATGTCGGTGCAGCACCACAGTGGGAGTAGCAATGCCAATGCAGATGGGCTCTCAAGACAGGGAATGGGGTGAGGTACACCCAGATAGACCTGACAATCTCAAGCGATGTTTCTCAAGGGGCACTTGAAAAACTGGCTTGAGTTCCCCAGGGGGGAAGAGATGTGACGATTGGGGAGAGATGGGCGAAGGCTGCCAGCCTAATCAAATAGAATTTGATATATAATTCAGGCATTTGTAAATAAATGTAAAATACAGGCATGTTTTCTTGATAATAAATGTAAAATACAGTCATGTTTCTTGAGTGTAAAGAATACTGTGAAATTTGGAATTGCAAAATATGTGACAACATTGCACTCTACTGGCCCAGTAAAGCATGTTGTGACCCTTTCATGTTAGAATTCGGAACCAGTGCGATTGGATGAAGGTTTCATGCCCATTGTTTTAAGGCTAAAGTTTATAACCAGAATTTAGATGTGGAATGTGCCTTATTGCTTCAGTTTCTGTTAGAATATACGTGTGAAATGTCTTGTATTGTTGTAAGTTTCTGAGGAGGTGTTACATTGCTAAATAATGCAGTTTGTGGCCTGAGAACTCAGACCAGGTGTTAAGATGATGCAATATGACTACAGGGAAAACCTAAGTGTCAAAAATGATGTAATTTGGGAGGGCCTTAGAGACATGTTTGTTAGTAATGTTTAAATACTATTTCTCACAAGAGACTAAAGAACATTTTGATCTTGGATATCCAACTTATCAGCACTCTGCCGTGTGCTCACATGTAAGTTTTAGCACTGTGATTTCTTGTAGGAATAGTTAAAGCTAGTAAAGATTAATTAGGTATTTTTCTTTGAAATCAGACCTGTCCTACTGGATTATTTTAAGTTTATGTGTGATCTCTGAACTCTTAGATATCTCTGTGGTGTAGTAGTTTTGTCTTGTGTTGTAATTATTTATTATTAAATATTTTTTAAAACCTTCTACCTGTGAATGGTTTGTGTAGAGATAAGCTCTAGAGTACATGGCATATTTATAGAGTTTATTGTAATAGGCCACTCTAAAGTAAGCCTTGACTGTTAGTCATACTACCATTGGATAATAATATTGCACAGTAATAATTGGACTCCCTTTTAAGGGCCTTTTAGTAGCTGATATTAGTTGGGTGGTGGCAGTAATTACTACCATGTAGTCTGGGTAAAGGGGCACAGCTGGAGAATCTGTGTCAGCCTTTCCTAGGAGTGTCTGGGAAGTTGTATAAATGCTTATCTCAAAGTGTGTGTGTGGTGTGTCAGCTACTTGGCAGGGACACGAAGCACTGGTTGGACAGAGAGGGTACTGGGGGTTTTAGCTTGCCCAACTAGGCTGAGACCTGGACCCTATAGTTGTGCCAGTGGGGAGTCTTATTGGGGACCTGGTGAGAAAAGGAGCAACCAGCCACAGACTGACTGTGATCTCTGTGTGCACTTAATGGAAATTGTACTTTACTGTGTGTATTAGTTATCCTTTTCTCTTCTAGGAGACGACCTCCCTGGTGTTAGTGGTGAGGATTGAGGCTCCTTGATTGCTGGGCCAGGTCACGGTCGTTCCACCAACAATGAAAGAATTATTGAAAAGCAGATAAGGGGAAGCAATTGTAATTATGAACAGGAAAGATTATTTATCGTTTATGTATGAGTTTTTTACAGGATGATAAAACCTTTAAGAAAATGAAAACTCTGACTTTCTTAAATTTTTGCAACAGGTTAATATGGCTATCTATGAGTTACAAATCAATAATGATATTTCAGTTGATCTATTTAATTATTTCACTACATCCCATCCTGTTACTCCAATACTCTATGGCCTACCTAAGGTCTGTAAGGATCTGCATTATTCATCTATGAGACTGATAGTATCCAGTTGAAGTTGGATCACTTAATCTATTTCTTTATATCTAGTTTACTTTAAGTAAATATCTGACTAATATTAGAATTCAGGATACAAGTGATTTTTTAAGTAAGTTATATGAACGGTATAACAGTAAGCAGCCTGAGCATTTCATTTTTGCAACATTAGATGTTAAATCACTTTTTACTGTGATTCCTAATAGTTATGGCACTGATGCCTTGAGATTTGTTTTTGTGTGAATATAGTGGTTTAAATGGCAGGGAAATTGAAACCATATGTGGGTTAATGGATATGGTACAAGTTAATAATACCTTTTTATTTGATAATAATTTATATCATCAAACTTCGGGGTGGCAATGGGCACCCCCGTAGCAAATACCTATGCAAATATCGCACTAAGCCAGCCGGAGGAACAATTTGTATACAGTAGGTCCTACTGTGTTTATATGTGTTTATATTTCCTTTTTTAAACTATTCGTGGATGACATCGTTTTCATAAGGGAAGGTAATGAAGTTGAATTACTTGAATTTGTTGATTTTTAAAATAACTCAACTAGTTGTTTTTTTAAGGTTTTCTTTAAAGTCTTCCTTGGGTGAGATATGTTTTTTGGATGTCAGGTTAATGAAAATTGGCAATATCATTGATACTAGTATATATTAAAAGGGTTAGTGCTAATATATACTTGCAGAGAAAAAGTAAGCATGCCACAGGTGTGGTAAAGAGTCAACTATTAAGGGTCAGTAGAATTAATACTGACCCTAACAGTTGTAATACATAGATGGATGATATGTTAGAGAATTTTTTTTACAAATGGGCCATAATACTGAGATTCTAGATAAGTCTAAATCTGAGATCTTAAATGAGAGAAACAATTTGGCTAAACCATATTTTATGGGCAACAATGTTATGTATTCTTGTGAAAAAAGGAAAAGTTTTCTAAGGTATACTGCTTCTTTTAATAGGCGAACTAATGCTGTTAAAAGAATTATTTCTAATAATTGAACCATACTAGAGACAATATCAGAAGTTAGGGATATTGTTGGTATTAAACCTGGGTTTGCCTATAGGAGTTATTCAAATATTAAACAACGGTTGCGCTATAAGAATCTGAGTATGAATAAAAATAGGAACTCTTCGAGCAAAAATGGTACATTTCCCTGTTATAATTGCTCTTGCTGCAAATACATATTGACTAGCAATGATTTTATCCACCCTGAAACTAAACAATGTTTTAAGTTTAAAATGTTTGCTATGTGTATCACTTCAAATATAGTGTATCTTGAGCCACATGTAGGAAATCTGAGAAATTCTATGTGGGCAAATGTAATAGAAAAATTAAAAGACAGAATTATTCAACAAAAGACATGCGTGAATGGGCATGCCATCGTTGAAGGTTGGGCATTAAGCTGGCAACTCGGCACCGTAAAATCTACTGCCAATCATTAGCAGACTGGAGTTGCGCTGTGGCGACACCTAACCGGGAAAAGCCAAAAGACAAACAACAACAATTCAGATATACGTAGGAGTGTTAGAAATAATGCCTTAGCAAAACATGTGATGGAATGTGGTCCAGATTATAATTTTATGTATAGAGCCATAGAAGTTATTTATAAGAGCTTACGGGGGGGGGGGGGTGATGTTGAAAATTTACTAGAAGTGAAAGACTATGAATGTATACTTCATTTACAAGCTGATACTGAACCTAGTCTTAATGCTGCTGTAAGCCTAAAACTGGTTTAAAGATTTAAATAAAAGCTATTGAAACAGAGAAATGTGTTGCATATACCATATATACATATATTTTACACACACACACACATATATATATATATATATATATATATATATATATATATATTCTTTTATATACTAAGTGTATTTGAGCAATATTAATGTCAACATATTACTGATTGTAATTATTCAGTTAGAGTTTTTTAATTTGTAAACTGTTCATCGGGTGGCTAAGTCATGTGATTTTTTTTAAAATAATGCTATTTAATGAAGTTGATTTTATAGTTTTGTATTTCACGCTGATGAAGGGTTTCACCTGAAAGCTTTGTGATTAATAAAATTGGTTGGCTTGCATTTCTTCAGTCTGTTTTTTTTTTCGGTTTAATTGGTATTGTTTACACTGAGGCTGTGATTTACTGAAGTGTTTTCCCATTTCTTGGATGGTATTTACACTACCAGGGGAAATTTGGCCAGAGTGTCAGGGAACTTTCCCTACTTTTTTGTGTATGGGGACTCTATTCTTTTTTGAGCCTCCTGACTTGCAGTTCTGGCACAAAGGCAGCTTGGAGAAGCAGGAAGCAGAAAGTAAGCAATGGAGGAGAAATAAGGAGTTTTTCATGTTTTTTGGTGAGAATGAAGCTGTTAATCAAACAGCTGAGGAGCCTAATGTGGTAGAGAATGAGTCGGAAGATATGAGGAGTGAGGAGAGAGGAGAAAGGAAAAAAGAAAATGGAGGCGAGTTAGGTATAAGGCAAAAAGAGGAAGCCAAAGTAGAAATGGTAGATGCTGAAGAGCTATTTCAGCGTAATTTGTTTGCAGCAGATTCTGCAGCACTCGAGTGTGTTGTTAAAACCCTCCAATTGGGAGGTTTGCAGGATGTTTATCTGAAAGAATTCATCGAGCAGAGCAAACCAAGGAGCAAGAAGGCAGTGTCATGGAGAGAAATAATAGAATTCAAGATGAAGAATTTCAGGAAATAAGAAAGGAAGAAAAGAGGTCATAAGTGCAAATGGTGAGAGAAGATGAAAGAAAAGAAGAGAAGAAGACGGATGTAAGAAAAAAGCATCGGGTGAGAATAAACAGTAATATGGAGAAGGACCTGGACAAGTATGAAGTATGCGACAGCAATGGCATCATTTCACCACTGGGTATTGAGGCCAGGGAGGTAAGAGCTTTTATTTGTATTAACAATGATAATTTCTGCAATATTTTTGAGGAGGCACAGTAAATGGAGACATTTTTAGAACAGTATGAAAAGAGAAAGAATGAAAACCCCTGAAACTTGTATGTTACACAGGCATTCAAAAGAGAAGCTAAAAAGAGTATTTATACAATTTTGAACTGAAGTTGAAAGAGACAATTTAAAAGTCTATTTAAAAACTGTGTGTAGAGATGTAATGGACATTATGAAAATATATATCAATAGAGGTTTGCAGACTGCAGGATGGGAATGTGGTGTTATATCGAAAATGCAAAATGATAAAATTGTGCATTTGCCAAGCATAATTAATGCGGAAGGGAATAAGGGGTTGGTTAGATACTGGGGACAAACAAAGATGTGTTTTTTGTGTGGTAAAGATGATAATTTAATTAACAACTGTGATAAAAGGAAATGTTTTATTTGTGGTAAAGTTGGGCATGAAGTGAAAAAAAATGTGAGCAAAAATGTATAAAGTGTGAAAAAATAGGACACTTATGGATGGATTGTAATGCTGCAGAAAATTATACACAGGAAGCAAAGTCAGACTAAGATAGGGAGAGTGTTATAGTAGGTAATATAGAAAAAAACACATAAAGAAGAAACCTGGCAGTATACTCCAGCCACATATGCACAGATATTCACAGTATGTGCTATGCTACACAATCTGATCCTGCGGAAACAGCTGCATTAGGATCAGCAAAGGGAAGGGATACACAGCACCCCACTAGTGTCTAGGTCACCACAGCCACAGTCACAGGAGGGATTGGAGGAGAAACCCCCTGATGATGTCCCTGTAGGCAGATGTAGGCATGCTCAGTATGCCCTTGCTTTGGCTAAGAGACAACAAATACCACATTCACTGACAACCTAGGGACCTAGGGGCTAACAACTTACTCCCACTCACATACAGATATTAAAACTGATGCCAGGTAACTCACACATCCTGTAACTATCAATGTATTGGCTGTGTACTGCTTGCATCAGACAGTCATCCCTGAACAACAGTTGTTTCAACTGCTGCATTTGCAGGGTAAGCCCATAACCTACACAGTAGCCTACTGGATTATTATGATATGTCAGTGTATGTATAGACCAGGTACATTATGCGGGTCTATATTAGATCAGCAAAATGGCATTACAGTGAATGTTGTTTCACCGACACATATAGACCGAAATCCGGAAATAGCAAAGGCTCATGTCAGCGATTTTTTTCCCAGGGTGAAGCCCCCCACTTTGTTATGTTTGAAATTGTGTGTATGTGTTTTTAGTGTAATCAATTTCTTTCCCATGGAAAGAAATCACTGTTTTGAACATTCACAGTTTAGTGCGGTTGTGATTACATGTCGATGAAAAGGCATTCTATGGCACGCCTCTTCAAGCATTTAATACAGATCCCATTATGCAAGTAACTATAGTAGGCTAGTTGGGCAGAAATGACATCCACCTGGGACTACAGATACCCATTCCACTAACATGTTCCATTTCTATTCACTAGGCCTCATGCATGGAATATTCATGAAGCCTTACTGCAACAGATTACTGCTACATCATTGAAGGGTGATGTTAATGGGGTTAAATAATACTCAGACTATTGTGCATCCC
The DNA here is from genome assembly GCF_019279795.1 of Protopterus annectens. NCBI lineage: Eukaryota > Metazoa > Chordata > Ceratodontiformes > Protopteridae > Protopterus > Protopterus annectens. Next base: position 575,040,440 of record NC_056728.1, on the reverse strand, counting down.
AGCAGAACATGTGGTGTTTTTCCCCCACTTCCAAGAAAGCAACATTCCCTTGTAAGTGCTGTAACAGTAACTCATCAATGGTATATGATCACTTCATTCAGTGTCAGGACAGTAATACAGAAATTGATCATACATTGTATGTCTTAGGTAATGGAGGAATAACCAATGTACATATGTATGCAGGTGACTGTGTGATGAATGACTCCCTGTCTGTCTAGCAGCTTCTGTGGCTAAAAGGACTAAGGTAATCATTTTGTGTGATGGTATTCATGATTCTAATCCAGAAGCATCCACTTTTTTAGATGTGAGGTATTAATAATTTGTGTTCAACAGACTGTCAGACAGTCTGTGTGTGCTGTACTATTTAAACCTCTGTCACGTGTTAATTACATAAGACAACTTTAGAAAACCTTAGCGAATGTGAGTGAAGTGCAGCAGTGCAGAAACAGGAACAAATATCATATTGTGTAATACATAAAATCCCGAACTAGAGTACAGCTAAGTGTGGGCTCTAGTCAGTTTATAACTAGGAACAACGAAAAGTGGAAAATGCACCAATGACCAACCAATAAATCCTTTAAGGTGCAAAATGAGAGACGAAAGTATATTCGACAACCGAGTTTATTTTCCAAAATGTAAAAACACAAGCCAAACCAGCGTAAAATTCATAAACGCGTTACATATAAACCACAGCGTTTTCGTCTTTTTTCATAGACTTCATCAGATAATCATCATTACAAATAGAGCCATATTTATAGAAAACCATTTAAGTAAATAAATGCTCATTATGCTAATTAATTAACATTTTAAAGAAACACTTGCATAGAAATACTGGTAAAAGGGACTTCTTCTCATGTATATATCCTGATTCATATAAACAATAAAATAAAGCAGTATTTTCAATAATACAATTCAATGTGTGAAGTTTAAAAATTCTTTGTTAAAAAACCTTAAAAACTTCATATTTCTGCCTACTTATGTATTTGATATACTATTTTCATTCATTATAAATCTAATGACATACCAATCCTTATGAATTAATGCCATCTAGTGGCCACTTTGAAAATTATTTCTCTAACCTTAAAGCTTAGCTGCCCTTAATTTTAATAAAGGTTTTATGGTGATGAATTCATTTAAACGTGGGGGTTGGTCCGCTTGAAGAGTTATTTGCCACCATAACTCTCTAAATTCAATCATGTCTTCCCAAGGACCACCCCTAATGTTAACTTTGACTTGTTCTAAAACCATAAATCCATATGTGGCATCTTTACATTCTTCACTATGCTTAAATAGGGCATTGGTTTTTTTCCTTACTAATATTTCATAAGTATGTTGATATATCCTCTTTTTGAGCTTCCTCTCTGACTTACCCACATAAAAAGATCCACATTTTTTACAAAGAGCCAAATATATTATCTCCTTAGTTTCACAATTATAAAATTCTGTACTGCAAATCCACCTATTCCTACTCTCCAAGTAATACCTCTCTACATTAAGAATATAGGGACATTGGTTACATCGACCACATTTATAGGTACCCTGTCTACCCTTGTTGGTCACCATACCATGTTTATTCTCTAAAATACCCTTAATACTACTAGAATTTTTGTAAACTATTTTATGTGAGATATTGGCTAGATTTTTTATGTCAGAAATAGACACAAATCTTTGCCATTCTCTCAAAAATATCCTTTTGACATAATTATTTACGCCATTATATTCTAGTATTAAGGCTTGTTCAAATTTTCCCCTTGTTTTTCTCTGTTACTTTTATCCAAGTTGATGCCATTATTCATAATAGGTTTAAACTTAGTTAACCTTCCTTTAACCACTTCTTCTCTAAACATGGTTACAAAATTCAAAGGGTACCCTCTCTCCAAAAACATATTTTGAAGTAGCTCACATTCTTTAAAAAATTCACTTTCTGCACTTGTCATTCTGCTGCCTCTCACAAATTGTCCCTTAACAATATTCTTCTTACAATATGTGGGATGTGCACTTTCGTAATGGAGAAAGGAATTACAAAAAGTCGGTTTTCTGTATATTTTACTTTCAAAATGTGGGCCTTCTTTGTATATTTCAGTGTCTAGGTATACCATTTTATGTTCAGAAATATTATGCATAAACTTTAAAAATTTAGTTGTATTATTAATATAACTCATGAATTCTTTCAATCTCTCTTCACCTCCAGTCCAGAAAATCACTATGTCGTCAAGAAACCTACGATATAGTGTCCAACAATCTTTATACTTTGTGTTAAAAATATATTTTTCCTCCCATTTAATTAAAACTAAATTGGCATAGGTGGGAGCACAGGCTGCTCCCATTGCTACCCCCTGCGTTTGTTTGTAAAATTCACCATTGAAATATATAAAATTGTTTTTTAGAATCAAATCCATCAACCATATGCAAACTAGTTTTTCATTTTGTGTTAATGCCCTGTCTTCATATACAACGTCTTCCAACAATTCCATCCCTTCTTTATAGGGTATGGACGAGAAAAGGTCAATTATATCAACTGTTACAAATAAAAGATTGTCATGGTATAACTCATCTGAAACTTCTCTTAATAAATCCCAGGAGTCCCTTAATACTGTGTTATTATTGAGCCAAAGACTTTTTCATTTTAGATCAACATATTTAGCCATGCCATAAGTTTTAGACCCTTCCGCTGAAACTATTGGTCTAAGCGGGGGATCCGTTTCACATTTGTGGATCTTAGGTATACCAAAAATAGAAGGTGTTTTGGGTTTATCTACTTTCAGATAGAGGCAAGTGTTGTGGTCTATCAATTCCTTATATAACAGTTCTTTTAAACTGTAATCTATTTTACTATAGGCAATATTAATCTCATTTAGGGAAACGTTCGTATATCTTGAATCGTCCCATAATATAGAATGCATCTTACTTTCGTATGTTATATTATCCATAAATATCACTCCACCCCCTTTGTCTGGTTTCATGACCCTAAGATTCCTGTCTCCTTTCAACTCGTACAATAGTTCCTTTTCTACCTTACTTAAATTCCCCTTGCCCCACATCTTGTTCTGTTCTTTCCTAATTTGCAATTCCAACACCTTTTCTAGATTTTTCAGTTGTGGGTGTAAGGGGGTTAAAGGCACTTTTACGTTTAAATTTCTCCATGCCCCCGTCATGATTTTTCGGTCATAGAATATTTAAATTCACCTTTCTCAAAAACATTTTAATATCTAATAGACTCCTGGATAAATCACCCTTTTTATATGGGATGAACTTGAAACCTTTAGAAAGTAACATGAAATGTTCCTTTTTTATTACTGTGTTACTAAAATTATAAATAGAAAAATTATTATATATGTTCTTATTTCCTTCAATCAAAATTCCATGTTCACTTTCATTAGCGGGGGGCTGGGTTGAATGATGGTAATTTAATATCTCCCCCTCCCCCTTCTCCCCCCCTCTCATCTGAAAATGTGTGTCCTGTGGACCCTGTTTGTTAATCAGTCTCTCTGATCTACGTAAAGGGGGGTATTCTCTATCATATTCCTGACAATCTTCATAACTCATACTACCATTTCCTTCATTTTCCTCAGGGGCCATATCAAAATTATGTCCATTTATTCTAGTATGTTTGTATGAAGGTTTGGGATAACTAGTTTTGTTGTTATATTCTCTTATGTCCCTTTCCAGTTTATTCATTTTCCTATAAACCAATTCATCACACTTTTTATCAATTTCCTCTCTTAAACCAAAATATCTATATCTAATAGTATGGCTAAATATGTTGATCTAAAATTAAAAAGTCTTTGGCTCAATAATAACACAGTATTAAGGGACTCCTGGGATTTATTAAGAGAAGTTTCAGATGAGTTATACCATGACAATCTTTTATTTGTAACAGTTGATATAATTGACCTTTTTTCGTCCATACCCTATAAAGAAGGGATGGAATTGTTGGAAGAAGTTGTATATGAAGACAGGGCATTAACACAAAATGAAAAACTAGTTTGCATATGGTTGATGGATTTGATTCTAAAAAACAATTTTATATATTTCAATGGTGAATTTTACAAACAAACGCAGGGGGTAGCAATGGGAGCAGCCTGTGCTCCCACCTACGCCAATTTAGTTTTAATTAAATGGGAGGAAAAATATATTTTTAACACAAAGTATAAAGATTGTTGGATAATATATTGTAGGTTTCTTGATGACATAGTGATTTTCTGGACTGGAGGTGAAGAGAGATTGAAAGAATTCATGAGTTATATTCATAATACAACTACATTTTTAAAGTTTACTGTTAAATAAAATTAAGAATTCAATACACAGGAGGTTCAGATTCAAAAGTTTACTAGTGTACACCAGGAGGCAAAAAACCATACAAGTACAGAATTTTGTCTGACATGAAACAGGAAGCACACAATTTTATATAGGTTTAACATTCAAGCTATGCCCACCTTACTGACGTGATATGTCACAGGGCATCTACATCACTTTAGCTTACAAGCCTCTATTCTTTTAATCTGCTGATGCAGTATATTTTAAAAAACGTTTCCTCTAGATACAATACAGCCTTGCTATCCAGCTGGTCAGTCATAATGTCTTTCTGTAAAGTTACTTGTTCAAGGTTTCATATCAGTTCGAATACAATAGCAGCTTCAGTCTTTTAATGTATGTCTTTGTTCTCTGTTACACTTCCTCACACAGCTGCATGCTATCTAAGTAACACATATACAAGGCCAGATCATTCCAACAGGAAAGAGCAGAAGATTTCATTATTTCACACATTTAATTTCCTGACCCAGCAGATAATCACTTATGAAAAGCATAAACATTAAAACTTGCTAAGCTAGCATTCTGTCAGGGTCAGAGATCAGCTTTTGCTTCAAGCCACACTGCAGTTTCAAAACTACTTCACATTTAGACATGAATTAATTTTACTACTATATGATTAATAGAATAAAATGCATTATATACTACTTTGCTTTTAAACTAGCATTTCTCATGTATTCAAATACACATTTTTCTAACATTTTCCCCCCCTATTAATACTTTTTATTCTATTTTGAAGTATGTATAGTGTAATTTCATCTCCTAGCCTTTTCCACTAAGGATTTTCAGCTAGGTGAGTCATTCAAGCTATACTTCAGAAAAAGCGTCATCTGAAATCAATCTTTCAATTTCAATATCTTGGTAGAAAGTTTCAGTAACAGATACATCAACAAAATCTTTGATTAATCTTTTCATGCAGGGAATTCCACAGCAAACACATGCTCCTATTAGGAGTATACCCACACAAATGGCAATTAGAATATTCATTAGGATGGAACCCCACCCCCCAAATAGATTCTGGAAAAAGTCCGTCAGTGGGTTTGGGCCTGGTTCAGTCATGGCTGATACTTGCTGAATTACCTCTAGGTGGTTATTTATCTCATGATGATTGTCAGGAATAAAAGCACAGCATTCTTCTTTGATAAGCGGGCACGTACCACCTCTCGCCGCTAGGGTGAAGTCAAGAGCCATCCGATTTTGTAGCACAACAGTTCTCATTGCATTCAGTTCATCAGTCACCAATTCTAGGGCGGAAAAAGTTGCATTACTCATTACTTCGAGAAGTTTCGACAACTTTCTCAGCTCCCAGATCGATTTGACTGCTCCATAGGCTGGAAATATTCCTGCCCAGGATATAACACTGTCACTCAAGTCCATATGAGTCAATTCGCTTTTGTCTTTTACTGAATTATGGTCTTTCCAACCAGCTTCGATCTTTCCAACTGGATTCACAGGTTTCTTAACTGGACCTTCGGATTTTTGAGCTGTTTCTCTTATGTTTCGTATCTTACCCAAAGGTAATTCTGCAGTATGTCTTATTGCCGGAACCAAGTAACCCAAAAAACAACTGCCGGACCAATTCTCAGGTAACCATTTATGTACCTTTTTCCCACAAATAAAATAACAGTTTTCTACTTTAGTACTAATACGCATCAGCCCTGCATGAAACATTTTCTGATCTATAACTGACAATTGTTTAAACAGAACTGGATTTTTTTTAATGCCACTCATAGTTGTTTTCAATGAGTTCAAATACGAGTCATAATTAGTATTGCAAAAAGTATTGCCATTACTATTCTTAATATAACATCGGTAAGAAATAGTTATGTTACAATTGCTCCAGCCCACCTGGAGAGTGTCATTTTTATAGAAACATACAACTTTTTGTGTGACAGGTAAAAATAAAGCTATTTTGTCCTGTGATCTCACAGTTCCTGTGTCGAAAAGTAAATTCTCCCACGTCTCATTTATCCCCAAAGGGACAGCGGACATTATCAGTCCTCCATATGCTGTTGGTATAGCTGTACAAACCCAGCAATTTGAAATGTTCATAGTCTCTGCATACACACGTTTCATGGCTAGGTATGTGTTAAAATTTGGATGCCAGTCTACAGACGTTTCATCACGCCTTCCCACTTTCACTTGTGTGGTTGTGTGTAGGATAAACCACAGCAAGAGGAAAATTGTCCCAATTACAGTTAATAAATGTACACACAACAAAATGATTATGCAACACCTCTGGGGTTGATCTAAACTTCTATTCGCTTTGTTTTTGGCCATCTCGGTCTGGTTGTGTATCAGTCACAAAGTTTTTATCAAGTTGAAAGTTCTTTACCGGTTTACAATGCATCAAATGAACCCAGGACGTCCTCTCAGCCACTCTAACTGCAGTAGGCATTGCCAACAGAACCTGGTACGTTCCCTCACACTTTGGACTCGCCCAGTTCTTCCTTTTCGTCACTTTCACCCAAACGTATGTCCCAGGAACCAAGACTGCTTCCACCGGTCTGGTCTGTTCCTTATCTGAAAAAGAGTTAAACTGCAAAACAGATTTATTTGTTAACAGTTTCCTCATATAACTAGCTAATGAACTGTCAGCCTCTTGCTCTGCAGGCATGAGAGCTTTCCACTGAGGCACATAATATGCTCTCCCAAAAACCATTTCAAAGGGAGTCAAACCCTTTACATTTGGAACCGTTCTCATACTCAGCAGTGCTAAAGGCAGACAGTATATCCAATTCTTTTGGGTCTCCTCTACTAACTTCCTAAGTTTATTCTTTAGGGTACCATTGTACCTTTCCACCAGTCCTGCTGACTGTGGGTGGTAAGCACAATGGTTCTTCAAGGAGATATCAAAAAATCTCCCAAGCTGGTGAATCGTTTGATTCACAAAATGTGTGTCATTGTCATTATAAATCCTTTCCGGAATGCCAAATCTAGGGATTACTTCTTTTATCAGGGCTTTTGCCACTGTTGCTGCATCCGGGTTTTTGGTTGGAAAAGCTTCTACCCATTTAGAAAACATATCTACAATAACTAAACAAAACTTTTTCCCTTCACATTTATTCAATTCTATGAAATCCATACAAATAGTATGGAACGGGTATGGTGGTATAGGAAAACTTCCTTGCTTGGTTTTAAATGCCCCTTGTGCATGATGCTTGTTACAAGTATGACAAGCTGCACAACATTTTTTTGTGTAATTTGTGTATCCATATGTTTGGAATATTCGATTCACTAACTGTACCATCCCCCCTGTTGAGACATGGCACTGCCCATGGCTCAACAAAGCTGCATATCTAAATAAATTAGACGGCAATATCGGTTTTCTTTCTTTGGAAATGTAGAGTCCATTCTCAAGAATTGCACCTCGTTTTACCCATTTTTGTTTTTCTGCTCTTGTAGTAAGTGTCTGCATTGTTTTTAACATGTCTAAATCTAAAATCTCAGAGGGTTGTAATTCCTCATTTAAAAGTAAAGTTTCTGAGTCTGAGGCTGCTTGCTTTTTTGCCTGACCCCCTGCATCAGATTTAAGCTGTTTAAGGAGTTTAACTAGTGAAGGTTTATCTAGTTTACCATCAAATTCATATTTATTAACCCATTTCGTATAATACCTAACGTTATCAGAACGTTGTAATTGCATGTATTTTGCGTCTTCGATTAGGGGCGGATCTTGCGAGGTTTTAGTGCACTGATTACCCATGTCAAAGAAAATGTTACGTAACCCTTTTTTATCACATGATATCAAGTTCTTAGTTCCTGTTTACAGTTTATCTAGAATAACTGCCTACCTTATTCTGTTACCCTGATCTATGACCAAATATACAGTACTTCCTTTTGTCCCTGATCTGCAAAACAAATCTTGACAACAATATACTGTAACCTAATCCCTGATCTAAAACAGAAAAAAGGCAAATTCTTCCTACCTGAGCCTCCGGTATTGAAAATCGTTCAAGTTCCGCTTTTCGGCCACAGATCAGAAAGTGGCCAGCCTCTTTACACACGACAATTCAGTCGGAGGTCTTTTCACTCAAGAAGAACCATTTCGGTAACTTCTCCTGCGCAGTATTCGACCACCGATATGCTCTGATCTGCAGCTTACCAAGGAAATTCCGTCTTGCGAAGGACCAAACTGTTAAATAAAATTAAGAATTCAATACACAGGAGGTTCAGATTCAAAAGTTTACTAGTGTACACCAGGAGGCAAAAAACCATACAAGTACAGAATTTTGTCTGACATGAAACAGGAAGCACACAATTTTATATAGGTTTAACATTCAAGCTATGCCCACCTTACAGGGCATCTACATCACTTTAGCTTACAAGCCTCTATTATTTTAATCTGCTGATGCAGTATATTTTAAAAAACTTTTCCTCTAGATACAATATGGCCTTGCTATCCAGCTGGTCAGTCATAATGTCTTTCTGTAAAGTTACTTGTTCAAGGTTTCATATCAGTTCGAATACAATAGCAGCTTCAGTCTTTTAATGTATGTCTTT
>NC_056728.1:575014129-575026629 GCF_019279795.1 Protopterus annectens | reverse complement strand
AACAGTGTAGAGACAAAACAACTGTGGGACAGATGAAGAAATGAGGACATAAGAGCAGAAGCCAAAGTAGCTCCAATTGCAGAAAAGATCAAAGAGAACAGATTACGGTGGTTTGGACACGTGCAGAAAAGCAGAAGACAATCTGGTGAGGAAGATTTGGGACAAACAGGAAGAAGGTAAGTGGAAGCGAGGACGTTCGGCAAAGAGGTAGATGGATTGTGTGAAAGAAGATCTGCGACACTCAGGCTTGAGTGTTGAAGAAGGCAAGTGTGTGGCACTGAATTGAGAGAGTTGGCGACAGTTAACACGATACCTCAACCACATGTAGAAAAATGGGAAAAAGGGGGCTGATGATGATGATAATGATGATGACTTCAGCCTGCTATGAATATCACATCAGATTTGATAAAAAAATGAAATCTATATCTTTGTTGATAAGGTTCATGATTATTTGCCCCATGGACTTACAGATATGGCTAGTCAGGCTAATAGGTCTGTTGTTCATGTGGTCAATGGACACACCACCTCTGTGCAAGGGAATAACAGTGGCCATTTTCCAGACAGCTGGGATGCAGCCAGTGGTTACACTATGATTGCAAAGAGTTTCCAGTGGTGTTAGTAATCCATGTTGGATAGTATGTAGGACGCAGCCTGGGATGTTGGCAGATGCAATGGATGCTGTGTTTGTCACCTTAGAGAGGCCATTTACTACCTACTCTTTAGAGATACAAGGCATGGGACAGGTAGTAAGGATGTCATGGTGTACATGTGGTAGAGACAGGGGAGTGCAGTTGTCACAGAACCTGTCAGCCAACAGGTTAGCTATTTCTACAGCTTCTTTATTTGTGGTATCATTAAGTACCAGTTTGTCAACAATGTGGGCCTTTCCTTTTACATTACACATGTACCTGCACAATGCTTTGTGGCTGTCCTTTGCAGAGGAGGCTAATTTCATCCTATACTTTGTTTTGCATGACTTCACAACAGCACTTATTTGCTTGTTTAAACTGAGGAGGGAGTGCTTCCATTTTAGTGGAGTTCCCTCCCTCCTAGTATGAAATACCGATATATTCCTCTTATTGTAACGCCTGCTGATGACATTTGTCCATCAGGCAGATTTTCTGTGCCATGAGGAGATTGTTTTGCTCTTGTCAGGTACAGGTGAGTCAATGCAATTGTACAGGTGCTTATATGAACCATTGGTGTAGAGTTCGGCATAGTTGCCTGTTCTATCTGAGGAGGGTGGTGCAGTCATGCTATTTATACCATCCCACAGGAGTTTATAATCTGCTTTGTTGAACTTTATTACTTTATCTGCTGCAGGTGGGGGGGGGTGTCAGGTGTGATATTTAATTTGAATGACACCAATTTGATGTCAGAGCTCACCAGGAATGACCTCACAGCGGAGGTTCTACAGTGGTCACCCTTATTGGTAAGCACATGATTCATCACCCGAAATTCAGATAACTGAGACACAAAGGCCAACAGCACAAGAAAACTGGCATCCCAGAACACCAACTTACCACTCCACATAAGTAAATGCTTGAAAAAACAATGAAGCCAAAGGAAAGCAAACCCACCAATGTGGGGGGCTGTGCCCCCAACCCCACTCCCTAACTAAATGTAGCAACTCTGAGATTGCACTACTGCTGGGGCAAGGGGCAAAGTTCAACAGGATGGCCAAGTATTTACTTACCTGGAGTGGTGAGTTGGTCTTCCGGGTCATTAGTGTTCTCATGCTGTCAGCCTTTTCATCTCAGTTATCTGAATTTCAGGTAAGTGATATCGTACTACTGAAGTAGACACATCCTGATTCGTGGAGTTGCTCCTGTAGCTGGTAATGGCTTGATTAGTTCACTACAAGCAGTCAATAGCACCTGCAGTTTCTTCAGGGAATCATACTGTCTAACCACTCTGGATGTGTATCTATCCTTAATGAATATGTATACACCACTTCCATTACTTTGCATGCTTTAAGTCTGAGGTCTGAACATGTGGAAGGAGGCATTGCCTGGTATGGCTGTGATGCTGTTGACCGCCATGACTCAGGTGTCTGTGATTGCACAAATGTTTGCACCTTCCAAGGACGAGAACAGCTTCCAGTGAGTGGAGTTTAGTGGTGCCATTCCTAGCATTTAGCAGCATAACCATGATGTTGTTTGTAGATGGCATTTTCTCTTGGAAAATTTTCCCTTGAGACACTGCCTAAAAGGAGCACTATGAGGATGGCAACAGCATTGGCCAGTAGCCAAAATCCCAGGGGTGATAGATGAAGACCATCTCTGGCAAAGCACTGAGGTCTGTTGAGCATGTCATCCCAGGCCGAGAGATAGTGGATCCCATTACAATGACACCACATACAACAGCAATTATTGAAGTCAATCATTTTCCATTTGTATTGAACCATCATCCTAGGTGATGGTAAAATGCAGTTTAAGGCTAAAGGCATATCTGTCTGAGACACATAGTCTTTAAGCTCAGTCATGTTTCTGCATACAGTCCAGAGAGGTATGTCTCAAGCCGTGCACACCAACAGGAACTATGACGTAGTCATAACAGTACCTGATGTTGACACATTTGATTGCATGTGTAATATGGCATATTCTGGCACCTCACAGAAAGCGTGACCTTTCCTGTATGTAGCCTGGTGAGAGGCACATCAATGTGTCTCATGATGTAATCACCTATGAGTAATATATTTGATTTTGTGTTGTACCTTAGGTGTTTGACTGGTGATATAGTGATGTGTGAGCTATTATGTGTACTGTATTCTGCATAGGTATGATTATATGTAGTGAGCTTGCGTTTGTGTTTCTGAGGTGTCTGGTGTTTACTTATGTGTCTGGTAAGGACCTGCACACATGTAGGTATGTGTGATGTGGGTTTGGGTGGGATAGGAGGTGAGGTGTGCATGTTGGCACACCAATCATTGTCATATGTATTGACTGGTGTGTCAGAGAGAGCATGAATGCAAGGTTTTTATATAGTCACATCTCTCATATGTTGTGTTTGTGTGGAGTAAGAGTTGAGGGTTGGAGCGCTTTCTACATCTCATCAGCAGTCAGTGATAATGCCATTAGCAATAGATTCTTGCTTGTGTATACATCACAACAGGCCATGGTTAGGCAGTGGTCTGACAGATGCTGACATTTAATATGTTATTACCTTTATGTTGACATCCTAAGGTACAACAGTACCCGACAGTGTGCCATAACATGGTAGATTGAGTATGATGTATTGCCAGGCATGTGGCACTTGCATCATCCATGATACTGCTATTAGGCAGGGTCGCAATAGCATACCTACAAATGTGACAATGTACAACTTCAGCAAAGTCAGGGTCCTGCTACTGCACCCTTGTGGTTGACAGCCTCAAACATACTGTCTGTAGGCAGGCACTCTTTGCAGTGAAGATGTGAATGTCCATGCATGCACAGAACATTTGAACACTTGTTACTCATTATTTTGGTCTTGCAAGTCTACAATGGCTGTCAAGCAACTAGACAGCAATTGGATGTTGTGTGAAATGATCTGGGAACACATAATAGTGTTCCAGTAACAGAAATGTATAGCATGATATATGTAAAACATGTGAGAGGGAGAAACCCATTGGCCAAAGGTGGCCACTCCTCTGTAATAGGTCTCATCCATGTCAAGCAGATGTCCACCATTATACTGTCGAAGAACAGGCTGCATGAATTGCTGTGAAATTGTCAACTAACATGGGTTACTGCTGCTGTGGAGCTTGCTAGAGCAACCTTGAACATCTATGTCACCTGACATTGAACATTGTATTGGGAGGCAGCAGTTGTGCTCCTAATCGCCATGAGGTCAGTACCCTAGTCAAATCCTAAGAGGCTCAGAACACAAGGCATAGTACATGCAAAAGTTAAATGGTTGCTCTGGTTGCTTAGAAGGGCATCTACCTTGAAAAGGGTATGTCAAGCCTACATAGCCTTATATCATGTGGGACAGCTGTGTGAATCAACAAACAGGCTGTGGCCTGCTTCTCATCTTGAGCTTAGTGCTAACGTTTGGCTTCTGGTGAGAGTAAAAGAATAGGAGCTTTGTATCCCAGCACAGTGTGGCTTTGGTGAGACCAGCAGCAGTAGTAGGCAGGCACCAACAATTCAGGGAACTCCCCTCTTTTCAGCATTATTCACAAGGTACTTGTTTATTTTCAGTAAGCACTGTTTGATTAGTGACCAGTTGCAGAATAACTGTGTAAATACTCAATCCTCACCTTTACAGGGTGTATGTATTAGTTTCCCCACCAGTGACTGCCTGTGCTCTGTACAGACTCAGACACCTTGGGTGACAATTTTCTTGGAAACCATGATGGAATTAACTGCAATACCAAGCTGCACACAGGACAACCAGCATGCAGTGACAAGCACTGTCCCCAGAATTCTCAGTAGTCTGATATTTAAAGCCATGAAAATAATAATCATGGAAATAATCATGAAAGGTGTAGTGAACTTACGGACACTGGACCAAACCTAGTCTGGTTCTGTCAATGGCAGATCATGCCTACCCTACCTGCTGTACCTCACTGAGTGGTAAACAAAACAATGAATGAGGGGAAAATAATTCACTCCATCTACCATGGCCTGACAAGGCACTTGTCACTATTAGGACATCGGGCATTGTTGACAAACTGTAGAGGTTAGTTACAAACTAGTATGTCAGCCGGTGGATAGCCAAGTGGCTGACAGACATTATCCAGGAGAATACCATTGGGGACTCCACAGCTACAATGAGGCCAGTCACCAGTGGACTTACTGCTCCTTCTATGCATTTACATCTCTACAGTCATGGCCACTGTAATTGGCCTCTGACGCAGACAGATGATGGCAAATTAGGTGCTGTCATTGAATCCCACACTGACTCAGCAGTTATCCAGGATGGGCTGACACAGAGAGTCAGTTGTTGTCAGAGCCATGGACTAATACTAAATGCCAAGGAATGTACAATACTGTTCCTTGTGAAGTCATCCACCCCTGGTAACTATCATATTGTCTGCACACCTCCAACAGTTGCCCCAGTAGTCAGTTACGTATGGACACATATATACTGATCTAGCCTCTGACTGTCATGGGTCAGAAATATTTGGGGATTCTTTCTATGTTGCGCAACATATAAACAAAGGTATGGCATGTAAATCCAGTAAAGTCATTGTTCCACTGTATCCAGCATTCATCACAACTATCATTGAGTTCAGTGCCAATGCTGGCATGTAATTAACCAGGCATATCCAATAACTGTAACATCCACACAGGTTCCATACACAGTGTACATAATATGTCCTATGCAGACCACGTCAGGGCCATAACTGTGTATTCTGTCTCCAACATGCTTTGGAGGGGAGGTGTATGCCTGCCATGCAGGGAGGTGTCAGACCCCACTATGTACCTCTTGCATGTCCAGGAAAGGAGTAGCATCAGAATTATCTGTTCTACACACCTACACCTTCAGTGTGGTATAAATAGGACATGCTGGAGAGACAGCTATGTAGCCCAGAGACTACACTCAATATGTAACAGGCTCCCCATCCATGTGAATCAGAGTTCTGTCCTACCACAAATCATGTGCAATTCATATGATAGGATGGGGAACATGACAATGACAACTGCTTTAGGACGAATGTCTGTAATGGACACAGGAAAACCATAGGTGGTTCATCTTCCACACCCCAGCTTGTACAGGTCTCAGCTTCCAAAATCCTGCTTACATTTATCAAGGGTATCAGCTCTTGTCAGAGTTTAGAGATGCATGGCTAGGCTGAAAGAAGCCCTTGTTTTTGTTAGCCTATTATACACATATGAACCTATGGAGCCATGCACCTACACTGTTTTACCTTTCTGATGACATTTTCCTTCTGTGCTGTCATCCTGTCCTGTGCTCTGACGTTGATGGGTTTATTATAGATGTGCTCCCATAGGTGTGTCCTACACAATCCTGAAAGTGAAATGTAAACATATGCATGAGACACCTTTCATAGTGTGACTACACAGCCATTACAACAGCATCCAATGTAATGTACACACAATAATGTGGTTTGCTCATTATAAATGGCAGAATACAATATTTGTAACTGAACAGCACAAGTAGCATGTCCAATGAAACAGTGGATGAAACAAATACATATTAATTTAGATAATCACCCTGTGCATCAGACACATAACTTCATTTCCCTGTGCCAATGAGAAGAATGACAGGGATGTGGCACATGCATCATCCCTTGCACGGGGTGTTGTATGGGGGTGCAGGAGGCCTAGGCTGACCTAATAGGTTGGCAAGCATGTGTGTGTGAGTCAGAAAGGGAAGCAGGCAAGACAGACCATGTAAATGTGGCATGTATGTCTGTAGGTGACCTGAATGTGACAGTGGTGTGTGAGTGTCTGCATGAACACAAACAAGCTTAGTGCTACCCCTGTGTGTCTGTATGTTGGGCAGCTTTGAGCCATGTATGGTAGAGCTGACAGTTCATCATCTCCACCCCTGAACATGGGAATGGGCTCTGCCAGGAGCTGCACTGGCACCTCCATGGCCAAGGTCAAATGCTGGGCTACTACCTGAGGATGACTGCTGTCTACTGGGACCATGTCCTCAATGGGAACACCCAGAACCACAAGCCCATGGCCTGCCACATCTTGGTGTGGGCAGCACATTCTCCTCTGGAGCACTGGATGTACTGCCACTATGAAAGTGTGATTGTGCATGGCCACATGGACTCTCAGCAGATGTAATTGCTGACCTATGTCCATGAGTCCAATGTTCAACTCCAACCAGAAGTTCCATCACAGACAATGAGTGTTCCAAGACAGATAGTGTGCAATTTGTCTCAAACCAACGTCTTTCCACTGCGTCAGTATACCGATCCAGGGTATCAGCAACATGGTGGAGGTAGTCACGGATGTCACACTGTGCTGCATCCAGAACCCTGAGCATTTATCTGGAGTTTCTTTCAGAATGTGCCTGTGCCACCATGACAGCTCTAAACATAGTCTGAGTGACACGTGATGAGACACCTGCAACAGGTGGTGGAGGGACAGCAGGCCTCCTATCAGCAGTCCTTTCAATCCACCTGTGTGGAACCTTACCAACTGTGTGGCTATGGTCAGTGTCCACACTCACTGGAGCCGCAGTAGCTACACTTCCCTGTTCAATGTCCTCACCCTCCAACTGTCCAATATCTGTGGCCTCAGGGGACTGGGTATGCGTAGGCATACTGACAGTGTATGGTTATAATGAGGGCAGATAAGTGATGTAAACCTCTGTGACAGATTGAGCCCCTCCAACCCCCAGCTGTCCCTCACTTTGGCCACCATCATCATCAGAGTCTGATGAGTCACTGACATGAGGTTGTGAAAGAGACAATGACCTGGTCACCTGTGATACAAAGAGAAAAGTATCACATTAATACCTGCACTACTATGCTCTGCATTACTATGTTGCAATATATATAAAGCTGTATACACTGTTGTCACTATTACAGTCTTGTATAACCCACAATCTGATATAGTAGGACATGAGGACATTATTTTTAACCCAGATCTGTAAATTTGAAAATAACAGATCTTTAAACTAGACTGTCATGAGCAAAACATAAATTATGCCCACTGTTGACTTTCTTCAGAACTCTGCACAGTTCACTGGTATGCCCATCTGAAAAATCCTGACAATATTGTGAATTCATTCAGTGTGGTCACACCTACAAGGCATATGTATGACCCTAAAGTGTGTTCAGTCAGAAAATATCTGTACATTTGTCAATCAAATGGTTGCATACCTGATTGAATACAATACTCTTCTTTTGAAAGATACACATATATGTGTGTTGTGCCAACAAGGTCACCATAGAAAGTAATTCTCATACACAATGGTTCCCCTAGCTAGGAGTTTGCCTTTTTAAGATGGTTCTCATTAGCAGATGATTGCCTCTGAACCAATCTGTTGTTCAGAGATGCTAATTACAGCATCCACAGCTAATTTGCACTATAATCAGGCAAACCCATACAACTATTTATATCGCCTCAATGTAGACTCCATCCCCTTTCTTATATATTAGGGTGGAAAGTACTGGTGTAAAGATACTACGTCAGCACAGAGAGAATGTTTGTAGTAGATACTTATTACATACAGATGTGTGTGCTACAGGCTGCAGCTGCTGCTGCTGCAGGCAATGAGCAGTCAGTGAGGCTGCAGAATGTGAAAGACAACAACACTTATGATTAACTGTGTGACCTGTGGCAGCCTTGGTGTACAGCCAGAGCCTGATTGAGGGAACCCATCCCATAGAAAATTGAGGTACGTGTTTAAGGTAAATATGGTGGCTGCTGTTGTTAGTGTTGTTGCCTCACAGCAAGAGGCTCTCTGGTTTGATTCTTGGTTGGAGTGCTTTCTGTGCAGAGTCTGCATGCTCTTCCTGTGGTTGAGTGCATCTTTTAAAGACATGCAGGTAGGTGTGTGTATGCGAACCTTCACTGAATATTGGGTGCTGGGCTGGCAACTCAATACCGTAAAAACTCCACTGCCAATCAATCTGCGGGCCAATGATCTGCTGTGGCAACCGCTAGTGGGAAAAACCGAAAGACATTGCTTTTGTTTGAGGTAAGTATGGTAGCCAAAGGTATCATTAACAGAGTAATAGGCAACATGGCTGTTGTGTCCTAGAACAAGGAAGGGTGTACATTTACCATTATGTCAACCATTTGGACAACCACCAAGTTATGTATTATGTTATGACAGTCATCTGGAAAATGTGTGTTGGCAACGCTTGCTTCTAGCACGACCTCCATATGTATATGTTACTTTTGCAGCTGTGGTTATCTGTAATATTAGTAGCAAATCATCGTTTGCTGCAGTCTGATATTACTGAGCCTCATTTGAATTACATACTTTAAAATCCTCTATGAATGCATATGCACTTTCTAGTGTTGTAATAGGAATATGTTAACTGTGTTCCTATCTGTAAGCCTTTGACTGAAAAGTAGACATTCCATCTGTGATGCTTTGGGAAGATAAATAGGTGATGAGACAGTCATACATATCAGAATTCATAAGGGTGATGTACACATACATGCATTTTAAATGCTAGACACCAGTGGATTTGAACCCAGGACCATGTTGACCAAAAGGTAATACTATCAAAGCATTTAACATACTGGGCTACTGAGTCACTGTTACAGCAGGTCTATTTTTGAATATATAATTGCACACTTACATGCTCTTACATACCTCATTTACATCTATTATTATATGTATGGCTTTAAAGGGATGCATTTCTCCACCAGAGTCCCAGTTAAACACCTATTTTTCCATTAATCTTTTAGCATGTGTATTTTTATATGTTGCAGATATAATTGCACAGTTACCTGCAGTTAAATACCTCACTTACATCCATTATTATGTGTCTGGCTTTACAGTGATGTATTCCTATACTACAGTCCATGTTACATTTCCATTTTTCTATTACTCTTTTATCAAATTTGTGCGAAGTGGTGAGATGTGCAGCATTGCTTAAACACGCTTAATGACAGGAAAATGGCAGTATTATGTTTTGCTTAAAACACCTGTGTTAATGAATAATTGTGTAGCTTGGCAGGCTGCTGTACTGATCTGCAGGTGTGATGGTCCTGGGTTCAAAATAGGGTACAGGTGTCATTTTTGTATGTGAGTAATATTATTTCACACACATATATCAATTTAGCACCATTTAACTTAGCTTGGTGGCGCTGTACATCACACAGCGTCATGCAAAAAAAACTTTAAAGAAATGAAAAATGGGAGATAGGACAGTGATGAAATGGGGTGCTAGCAGAGGGAAAACATAGTGAAAGGCAGGTAGGTATTTGCAGGAAGGGTGTAGGAAAGAACCACAGCTATTCATTTCTTCAACAGCAACAATTGTGCACTTAGATTTAATAGGTTAATTTGGACTGTCACCCCCAGCTTAGCAACATGCAGCTTTTCTAACCATTTCTAAATGTAGCAATTACTTAATTGAATGTCAACCAGTGTTTCAGTCAACTGACACATTTTCACAGCAATAAATGTAAAATGTATGGCTGCTCAAGACTCATACTCTGGACTAACCACCTTGAAGGTTATGACTCAACCTATCTAGCCACTGAGATAGTGAAGAGAACTTGTATATCTTCACATATATTACATAGGTTCCTGTAAGCGTAGTGCAGCTTCGCTGCATAGGTTTGAGCATTGCTTAGCACCTCAGAACTACAACAATTGAATACATCTGACTTCCTATTTTTACATGTCTAGCAGATGTCAACTATATCTGTAAGCAGCAACGCGCCTCCCCATGCAAACAAGCACATGAAAAAAGTAATTAAAATTGAATACATCCAGTTTTGATTTTTAGATGTCTAGCAGATGTTTACTGTATATGTGAGCAAAGCTGAGCATAGCTAAGCAATGTGCCACACTGCGCAAACAAGCACATTAACGTAAAAAAAAATTAAATTGCAAATTAATGAAGTTAAATCTGTTATACACCTATCGGTACAGGTTTATGGGCCAAAAGACATTGTGATATGCTTACCAACTCTCCAGAATTTTTCCAGACAGTCCACAATTAAGTGACTGCCTGTAGAGTGTTGCTTACATGGATTCAATATCCATGTTGCTGTGCTCTCCCTCAGTAGCACACCATAATTAATCTGTATGGCATGTTGTCAAGGAGGAACTGTGGCCGTGTACATGGATACATTCCATGTAGGCTGTACATGAAGCCTACACGGATTTTATTAAATCCAAGGGCAAGTCTTTTTGAGACATTTATGTTTCTTTTCTTCCATATTATGCTCTAACACTTCCGTCATCTGTCTATCAATGACTTTACATTAGTGAACAAATGTACAACAGTTAGAATAAATACCTTTAAAACAACTGGAAAAGTCAACTTATATTTAATTTTCTGCTGACTACATTCCTTGTGTCTGTAAATTATAACCTCTTTTGAAGTATACTTTCAGAAAACCTGTAGAAACAGGTTGACCTTCCACTGTACATCTATTGTTTATTTCCACAACTGTCAAACTACCAGCTTCTTTATATAACAAGAAATAAACTAACCTAGAATTATCCTAGGTTTGCCATACTTTCACTTGGGTACCAATAAAGACAACCCATATGCGCTTCTGCTATACCTAGCAATGTTTTAGTTAACTTGTCCAGAGCAGCATATTTTTTATCATAAGTCAAAATCTTTCTCATCTTCTAAAATGTCGCTCAACCTCAAAATTTTCTTTCTTTCCTTAACTCCTAATGAAACCAGTTATTGCTCAATATATGCATATACTGTATATGACCATTAGTTACTAGATCTTTTCTCAAACAGCAACAACTTTTTTATTTTAATGGGACTGTGTTATCATGCTGCTCCCCTAATAAATCTTAATCAGCAGCTTCACAGGACTCCAGTTTTCAGGCATATCAGACTAACAGCCTTGATAGGCTTTTGCTATGACATCTTGAAATGTGATTGTATGGAAACCACCTAGAGACTTGTAAAAGAGAAACACACATCTGTGCCACTCACAGCAGTTCCATAGACTGAAAACATTTTTTTCAGGGGGATAACCCCCTCTCAAGAGCACCAGAACCATAGGAGGTACCCCCCCCCCACACATACACATTTTAGATAGAATTGTTGATTCTGCACTCAGCTCCTGGATTGTCTGTAAAACAAAAAAAAACAAAGGTAAAAGCTTAAGCTATTTAATAGCATGAACTCTCACTTCTATGGACTGCATAGTAATATGGCTAGCCTTAGCTATAGGTGACTTAGCCGGGGATGCTTTTCCACCTTTTTTCCCATTGCTGGAAAGAAAATAAGTGTAGTCCCTGTAAAGCAAGCTCCATGTACTGTTTAGTTTCTGGGCTTTCAGATTACTCCTACCAGATGTATTCTAGATAGCCAATCACAGAGCTTTGGTTTGTTTTCTAGATCAAGCTACAAACATATAACCTTTGAAAGCTGATAGGTAATGGCTATAAAGATACAAGAAATAGTGTTTGGAGCCTGTGAATGATATCATGTTTATGATGGTCTTCAAGACGATGCTGCAATCATGGTCCAGCTACATAGAGTGACCTGTTTTTTGGTAGATAAGTATTGTTTTAAGCCTGGCATGCAATCAACCAGATATTTGTACATGCTACTATGAGCTTAAGAACATTTCTTTCCTTGCCAGGCTCTTAACTGTCTCTGATTTTATGTCCTGGCCTTTATATAACGTTTGATTTTCTGGTAAATAAAGTGTTGATAATGGCTGACCCAAATGCACATATCGGAATAAACAGAGCAGGATATGAGGACTGTCTGTATCCACATGGGTGGGGAAATAGGAATAATAAAGGGGAGGACATACCAGACATCTATCTAGCAAATGGTTTTATGCTGACCCACACCTGGTTCAGCAAGAGAGACAGTCATAAGATCACATACAAGAGTGGCCAACCTGCAACTCAGGTAG
>NC_056728.1:574976629-575009129 GCF_019279795.1 Protopterus annectens | reverse complement strand
GAGGAAGTTGCATGGGCGACGAAAACGTGTTTGTAGAGAGGCGTTAAATAAATCTTCTTTGTGCAGTTCGTCTTGGATTTTTTTGCTGTATCCAGTGCTTCACAGTGCCTCATAGTGACGTTGGTACACTCCTTGTGGTTGCTTCCAGCTTGTTTGCTGCTTTTTTTGGAGGTTTGATGTTATCCAAACACTTTTGGTTTGTGAGGTAGGAGGGTCAAATGTGGTCTAAAGAACTAAATTTAGTTTTTAAATGCAATTACAAAATATGTAGGGAAGTTTGAGTTGTGGGGCTGGTTGGTACTTACAATGGGGTGTTCAAATTCCAGTAGCTCACAGTCAGGGACTTGAATGGCTGTAACCTCATCTGACCAGCTGCTCTCATTTGAACTTGAACGTGAATTCAGAAAAGTAACTGTTGCACCACCAGCTTATCCTAGGAGATGAACAGAAACAAGTGGTTACCGCAAACTGGGTAAGTGGGGAAAAACAGTTGGGAGGGTGCTGTTAGGTTTAGTGAGGAGGACTGGGAGTGTAGTATAGACTTTAGAGTTAGGAATGAGAACAGAGATTTTAGGTTTAAAACTGATAGGGACTTTACAGTTAGGGAGGGAAATGGGATTTTATATTTAGTGTGTGTTCAGATCATGGAAAGGAGGAAAGGGATTTTAGGTTTAGACAGTGATCTGGAATTTAGGTTTGGGGAGGGGGAAAGCAGATTTTAGGATTAGGAAGAATAGGACTTTAGGGTCAGGGAGGGATAGAGATTTTAGGTTTAAGAAGTGATCATGAACAAGAGAAAGAAGGTGATTTTAGGTTTAGGGAGCAATGTAGAATGGGCGGGGAAAGGGGACTTCAGATTTAGGGAGTGATCAGGAGTTTAGGGTTAGGGAAGAAAATTTTAGGTTTAGAGAGGGATAGGGGACATTAGGGTTAGACACTGTTTGGAAGTTCTTAGGGTTAAAATCAGGGTTCTGGTAGGGCTAATTAACTTTATGGGAGTGGAGCTATTGGGAGTTAGAGCACGTGCCAAAATGAGTGAATGGCAGTGAGGACATGTGTCTGGAGAAGATATGTCTAGAGCATGTGCAGTAGACCCACTTACCAGCTGTGTGATCAATGCAATACAGCAACCGATGACTTGTGATGAAATAGTGGAATATCTCAGGTGTTTTGTTCAGCTCATGTCTCCATATTATAACGTTCCATAATATTCTGTCCTTTTGCTCTAATAAAACAGTATTTAAAATATAAGTGCTGAAAAATATTTTAAAAGAAAAACAGGATACATGTTATAACCCCATTCTGACATTAAATTTTTAGTTAAAATATAATGAAAAGAAAAATTGCATGATTCTTAGTTTTAGCTAGCTTCCAAATTGCTGAAATCCGTATGACTTCCAATAGTGTTCCTTAAATGAAGATTGATCACTCCTTCAAAATATTTAAAATATTAATGAATGAAAATCTTAAATTACAGAGGCAAAGGTAAAGGAATGTGGCTGTAACTAAGATCCCTTAATAAAGGCCACAGACTTGACTGACTTTATTATTCATTATCCATTCTAGACCTCTTACACAGTCAGCAGAACAAAGAAACAAAGAATCAGAGAAGTCTGTGCTTATCTTTATTCTGAGAGACTGTATAAGGGTAAATATGCAATGCTACAGTGCATATCTGTATGCGTGCATGTGTGCATGCTTGTGTCTGTGTGTGTGTTTATTTATGCACCCATATTATACTGGATATTGAAAAACTAATGCGGAGCACACACTGATGTTTTGATAACCTGACAAGATGTTAAAAGTTACAGCACTTCTATACCTGTTCTACTTACTTTCGATTGCCTTCTTCAAGAAAAAAGAAATGCAGAGATTTTTATTCATCCCACCACACAGGGACAAGTCAAGCACAAAGGTACAATGCACACATTAACTAAGTAAGTGGCTGTGTTACATAACAAAATAATGCAGGGTAACAGCTGAAGCCTGCTGTCGTGTCTTATTCTTGTTTCATCTAAGGAAATGAAGTGAGGACCCTAAGAGGTGTATAAGAATTTGGTCTTCATTTCCTTCATTTTGAAATTACATGAAAGAGTAATAACACTGTCTCTCTCTGTCACCTGCACCATAACCAGAGGAATATAATTGTGTAGTACCTGCAGTCCTGACACAAGATGAGGAAGATGAAGATGTAGCATAGCAGGCAAAAGAGGATGTCCTTTCTCTCTTTCCATAGACAGACTGTATTTACTTGAATATGAGCATTGCTGCCTTCTTTGTGAGATAATCACCACTGTAGCATGACTTGGTTTGCAGATTAAATGTAAAAATATTGCTACATACCCCTAATTAAGCCAGCAACAACTATTGCTGGCATTTTAATAAACACACTCTCATATGTTTACATCTTGCATACATTTATTTTATTAATGAGGGAAACACTGAGAAGGTTTTGCAGATCAGTTCTCCAAAGGAGTTCTGTAATGTAAAGATATCTAAAAGATGCATCAGTGTACAGTTTGTTATGGGGCCGTGTTTTCCATGCAGTCACACTATTAAACAGTCATTTCAAATGTTGAATTACTTTGGCAAATGCCTTCTTTACTGTCTGCACCAGATGATAAATTCAGGCATACTTGATGAGCCAGAGACAGGCACGTCGTACCCTCAAGTGACATTTAAATGAAAGCTGGTTTCTGCAGCATGAGCAGATTGTCTTTAATCAGAACTAATGCTGTGGAACATTGTTTGCATAATGAAGCCAGATGAAGAGGTTATATGCTGTTACATTTAAATCAATGACAAACATAAAAAAATCATAAAGCATGTTGCTAAATTCCTGGAAATCTAAGACACTACTATATTATCTAAGATAAATCATGCATGAAAATGCTAGCTATAGAATACTGCTAAACAGCAACCTTGGAGAAGGGAATTAAATAGTAACCTTGCAAGACAAACATTTTTTTCATAGTTAACTGTCCTACTTTTATTTTCATGCCAGTAAAATATTTTGACATGTTTCAATGACTTGTTAAATAAAGTATTTAGCCTTGGAATATGATGACATCTGGCAGAGTTTCATTCTCCCTACAAGCAACTCCCTCTGGTGTTATTATTTTTAGAGTTGATGTTATAGTGACAACTCATTCTATATCATTCATCTGAATGTTTTGGTAAGAAGTGGTTGTAGTGTCACATGGTGCTATGGAATAGGGATTCTGAGTAGTGACACAGGCTAAAGAAATGGGTGATCAGTTCAGTAAAATGACAAAAAAATACAAAAACAGGATAACAAATAAATGTGCTATGAAAAGATTTTCAGGCAAGATGATGAAAAGACCATGAAGGCAATCTCGTCACCTATAAGGCAATATCATGCACCTTTGATTTCTGTTAAATTTCTTAAATATTGTAAAACTAGGCACAACTTGTAGTTTGTTACTTTAAACTGTAGGCTATATTGACAACTGCTCTTTGCACTGCTGTGGCTTGATATGGGAACTTTAATTGTAATTGTTCAGCGGATAGTGTTGTACCCAACACAGGAGTGCTTTCTGTGTGGAGTCGGCATGTTCTCTCTGTGTTCGTGTGGATTTCCTCCAGGTGCTCTGGTTTTCTCCTACATTCCAAAAACATATAGTAGGTAGATTGGATACTCTAAATTGGCCTTAGCTGTGAGTGTGCATGTGAGTGTGGGGTGTGGAAGAACAGTTGCGGCAGGGCTAGTCACTCGACGGTGTAAACCTTGGCTCTAGATGATTGTCACTGTTGAAGAGACACCCTGACCCCATGTGCAGAAATGGGAAAAAGGGGTAATTAATGGATGGATTGTTGGATAGTGCTAACAGAAGTCTTATAGTCTCCACAGTTTTCATAGAATCCTGTTAGTAAGAATACACCAGTCTCATCCAAATTCTGCTGCTCATAGCTCAGCAAACATGATTTGCATTTGTGTTACTTTTGCTTTGAAGTGAGTGTCTGTGAGTTTTGTAGTAGACTGGACTATATACAAAAAAGAATAGTGTTAAATGGGAAATGTTAACTGTTTTATTTTTTATTTTTTAGGGGGTTGTTGGGCTTCGCCAGTGTTTTGGAAGTTTAGCTAGAAGCACAACAATGCCTCTAAAAAGTATAGGAACAGTATGAAGAAGATGACTGAATCCAGTTTATTTAAAATGAGTACATTGCTAATTACCTTCACCTTAGAAATACATGTGTTATTTCCTTTGATTTTTGACAGACTGAGACACTAAGAGTTAGATACGTAACAGGAGTACTGGGGAGTATCTGTTTGTAAAGTTCTTTTTATAAACTTTTAAAATGAATGATCCACTGAATGGAATACTGACCCTTGGTGTTGGCACAGTGATGTTCTCTGAATGGCAGGTTACTGAGATGGTTAGTAGACTACTGAGATGGTTAGTAAGTTAACAGTAGAAGAAGTTAGGCTGTCTGGGTGACACTAATATCATATATGCTCATCTTTGTTTGCCTGGATAGTTATTTCTCAGTCAAAGAAAAAAGGGCATACTGGCCATTGTAGAAAGAAGATGTCTATTTTCCATGCTTGTGGAAAGCTCCAAATGGCACAACATTTCTGAGACAAAGCAATGCTTTTATCAGTTCTCCGGCCATTTGTTAAAGACAGAAGCACTCCTCTGTAATTGCCATCTGTATGCCAGAGATATATTTCTGTTTAAATAATCTACAAGAGTGTTTTCTTTCCCTGGAAGGTTTACTGCTTGTAGATTTATTTTGTGACTATTGTCCCATTTCCAAATGATGATAACCTTTGTGCACAAGAGACAAGCCCCAGCACTTCCTTGCTTGTTCAAGAACCACATTAATATTGTGCAGACTTTGTTCATTTGAAGGGCTTCTGAATTTAGACTGAGTTCTGATTGCCATAAATCTTCAAAGTGATTCTAAACAGGATTCTTTGTATAAAAATATTGGATGAACTCTGTATAATTTTATATGAGCGTCAGCTTTCTAAATGTAACCAATAGCATCTGTTGTAGGGAACAGGGCTGGTAGGGAAGGCGAGAAGGGTATTCCCATAGAAAGGGTCTGCAGCTAGCCTCAGTACAGAAGTTATTTTACAACTGAATTTAGTCTTTCCACCTAATTTAATTGTTAACTGTGTAAATTTACTAGGCACAAGTACCTCTTTCAGGAGTTATCCTAAAGCAGTGCCTGGCTAAGTGATTACCAGAGAATCGATCAACAGCCAGTCGAGGCTGAGGAACTCAATCTCAGCACTATAATATGAAGCTTCCAAAAAGCTCATAGCCTTTTGCAAGCATTAATGCCTTACAGTATGTGTGTTTCAGGGAAATAATACCTACCCAGGGATGTTGTGAGGCCTGAGGCTTCTATGCCCTAGGAACGTTGTTATTTCTCCTGTAACACCCATCCTGGAGGGCATTATTTCGATTCATATTTGTCAGACATAAAGTAACACAGATACACATGCAGACACAGAGACAAGCTCTCATATATAGACAGAGAAATACACGTAGATATATATGTGTGTGTGTGTGTGTGTGTGTGTGTGTGTGTGTGTGTGTGTGTGTGTGTGTGTGTGTGTGCTTATCTGTCTATCATTATACATATAGTTAGATATGTACAGAGAGAGAGAGAGAAAGAGAGAAAAACACACACACACACACACACACACACACACACACACATACACACACACACATAAAATCTCTGACCCTCCCTGAACTCACTTTTTAAAACCAAACTTACAAAGATTTAAGTAAAATGGCAAGCCTTTATAACTGCTATTGCAGCTGAGTTTTTTAAACTTTTTTGTTATTTTTCTTTCAGTAAAAGCAATGCCATGTTTATTCAATGCAAATAATGCTGGCTGTTTGCTCTTTTCAGTCCTTGCCTCACTGCAGCTTAATATGCGGCAAACTTGTTTTCTACCTGTACATAAACACAACGTTGGGGAATGCTTATTCTCTCATCAGGGTGATGATGTATATTTTGCCCATTGACTAATCCGATGTAATGAACTGCCTGACACTTGCATGAAGATCATTAGTCAGATCATTTGCTCCAGAACGTCTGTGGTTTTATTACAGTGATCCATCAGTAGACGTTGAGTTTTCCCTTCACATGCAGACAAATAGATGATAAGCAGCTACAACACAGAAGGCAATTCATTCTAGAACAAAACTAAAGAGTAATGGACTGCAAGGCCACAAGCCAAATGCTGCACCATTGGCCTGCCCCTTAATATCTGTGAGAGTAATATTAATAAGGTGGAATGCAATAAGACGTCCAGAAATTAGATTTTTCTGCACTGAATGCATAATAAAACTTCTCTTTGGTGTGTATGACCCCTAACAGAATAACATTTTTTATCACTTTTCTTACCACTATGAACAGATGCTTCTGTAACTCCTGCAGAGGCTGCAGCAAATGGAAAGCTAATTTGCATGCTAAGTTTAAAGGACTTCTTAGGAGAAAGGTCATTTCTGGTATACTGAAACATGGACGCATAAAGGTTTGTTTTCACAGTGTCACTATCTTTCTTGTCCATCTGAATCAGGTAATTTCTAGACTAGATAAATAATGCTTCAGGAGATACACAAGTATCAGTATTTTCAAAGTTATGCCCTCTGCGAATGCAGAGTCACAACACTTGCATGTCTTGTAATAGTGATCATTGTAAAAAGTGTCATTATGAATAAAAATCTTCCGAGCAAAAAGCATGTTTTGCCAAGTAGATTATTTTATCATTAGCAGAAGCTGATGTCACCACTTTGTCCCAAGAGTCTGTATCTGCCAGACTAATATGTAAAGAATTTGCATTAGAATGAAACTCAGGTAATGAACAAGAGTTTATTGCCATTTAACAGCCATACATGAGGATGTAAACACCATCTTCACCTTACAACAATCTGTCTCTCACCCTGAATTCTTCAGCTGGTGAAAGGGTGTCACTATTTCTATATGTTAACAGTTGATGTCCTTTCTTATCATTGTTGCAGTACTATCTCTACTTGGGATATCTTGCTGAGGATAGCCTAACATCCAGCTAGCATACCAAAGATCCTTCCTGGCATTGTACATCAGATGTACATACGTAAAGTACAGATGCCTAATTCTCAGAGCTTCTTTGCCACCAGTCCAAACGTTACTTCTGAATTCAGTCAGTGTGCCATTCACCTAGCTGGTTCTTCTACCAAGCCTAATACAGGTAAGTGCCCCATTGGGGTCCCTTCTTTTTTCTTTTCCGCCTTATAGTTTGTGCTTATGTCATCCTGGAAGGGGAATGTGAGTGTTGGGGGCAGATTCCTCATAAAAAGTGCCTTTTTTATTTGGGTACTATGCACGACCATAGTCAGTGTGATATCTGTCAGGCTTTAGTCTCTAAGACATTCTGCAGCTATTTGTCTTTTCTTTCTATTTTCTGGAAATCCAGTGTCAGATTACTGACCCAGTGTAGCGTGGCTGAATTCTCCACTCCAAAGTTTACCCCTCACTTAAGAAAAAAGCTAAAAGAGCTCGTACTGAATCTGCTACTGTCCAGCCTCCACTGGACATCTCTCTCTAGTTGGATGAAGAACCTGAAGAATGGCCAGTGATGACACAGGTCTCCTCTGCCACACCTCAGTCAGAGGCTGACATGGAGCTGTCTAATCACATGTCCACAGAGGCTCTGCATATATCTGGTACAGACATTGAGGGGGAACCATGGCTGATTATATCTTAAGGGTCTAGGGGTATTCCTCAAATTTTAGTTAGGAAAAAAGTGCATGGGGCCCTTACTGAATCCAGACGGGGTTCTGTCCCTCTAAGATTTGTCAAGTTCCTGTAAAAAAAGAAACAGAAAATCAAACATGTGGCTATTGTAGCTAAGGATACTCAAAATGAGTGTCTGAACTTTCTTTAATGGGCTTTTTAATGCCATTATGGCTCTGAAACTTCCACAATGTTTGTGTCCCTGTGGCTGCTGCATTTGGTCATCCACCACATCTAAGAAAACAAGGGATTCTGCTTCTTTTAATGAGGATTTGGACTCTGGTGAAGAATCCTTACTCTAGTCCTCTCAAATGCACTGTCCTTTGGCATTAGGGTTTAATGAAGAAGATTCTTTGTCCCCTGCCTCTTGCTTTGAGGAATTATCTTTTGAGGATACAATAGTTCATATGATGGAATACTTTAAATGAGACTGTTTTCAAGTATCAGATGTTCAAAGGAGGTACTATGAACTTTTGCAAATGGACTCATCCAGACTATCTGCAGTCCTTCCAGTCTTAGCTGCCTTGTTGGACATTTTTACAAGAAGCTTCTCAGGCTCCTGACTCTCAACCACCAGCCCCTAAGAAACCAGACACATTCTATAAAGTGCCTGAAGATCATAAATATTTGTATTAAAGCCCATCATCTAATCCTGCTGTGGTTTATATGTTCACAGACAAGCTATCCAAACTGGTTTCCACTTCCAAGCTTCTACCGTCTGACAAGGACAGCTGTGCTATGGAGTATGGAAAAAAGTGTGCATTTCTACTACCTTGGATTTTAGGGCCATTAATTATCAGACCCATATGACGAGATATGTCCTGGCTCTTCTATCTCAGCTGGTGGGGGGGTGTCTGACTTCCATGATTCATGAGTAAGACATCTGCTCTCTGTTTACTGAGCTCTGCCTGTCAGGTATCTCTCCAGTCCTTTAAATCCAGCTATAATGCAGCTGATGCCTCCTCTAGGGCAGCTGCATATGTTTCTATCATGAGAAGATATTCCTAGCTGTGCTTAAATTAAGGCCAAACATTTAAATTCTCCCTTAATTAACCAGAATCTTTTTGACACTGCTGCTACAGAATTGTTTAAAACCTTGAATGATAAAGGTAAGGTTATGCAGGTCCACAAACAAATTTTGTTTCTCCTGTACGTAAGTTCCAGATGAACTATCCTTCAAAATCTACTTTTGTTTGTAGACAACCTAGATAATTTGCTAGAGGTAAAAGGGTTTTTTAAATGGATCTTACCAGATAACGCTGCTCAGAGTTTGAGGGTCCAAAATCAAGAGCTCTTTTGCTGATAAATCTGCCTCTGACATCCAGCCTCCACTACCCCTTGGTCAGATTCCTCTGCCCCTCAGGCTACCCCTTTCCTTCCCTCTTTGGCAAAAGATGAGCACAGACACCTGGGTTTTTTCCATCATTCCACACAATTATTTCATGGCTTGGAAATCCCTTTCTGCATTGTCTGGTCTCTGTCAACCCCCTCCTTGCCAGCTTCCTCATTTCTATCTGGACATATGGGATCTGGTGGAAGAGGGAACCAAGCAACCTGCTCCTTTGTCTCAACAGGGAACAGGTTTTTATTCCAGACTGTTTCTGGTTCCCAGGAAGGAGGGATGGTAGAGACCCATTCTAAAGCTGTCTTATCTCTTAATACTTTCTTCAGAATCCTTCCATCAGGATGTCTCTTCAGACTCTTTTTCTTCTTCTGCTTACCCAGGCTTTTCTGGTCTCCCTGTATTGGAAGGAAGTTTACCTTCTTATTCCTATTTATTCTCTTTTCTAGAAATATTTGTGTTTTTCTGTTTCTTTCTATCACTGTCAGTTTTATGCTTTGCCTTTTGGTCTTTCAACAGCTCCAAAGGTATTTACCAAATGTATGGCCCAGGTGGTAGCTTTTCGTAGACTTCAGAGAATCCAAATATTCCCTTATCTGGATGACCTTCTGATTCAAGCCCCCACTCAGCTACTCCTGCTTCAGAATCTACAATTCACTACACTACTCCTGCGCAGAGTGGGAGTCACTCTCAGTCTCAAAACGTCAGTGTTTGCTCCATCTCAGGACCAAGTGTTTTTGGGTTGCAGACCATCCCAATGTTGGCTTTTCTTCTGCCTCCCAAGGTCCTTGCCTTGACAATTTATTTTCTGTCTCTTGTTCCTCTTCCATTTCTTCCTATAAGGGAATTTCTCCAAGCCATCAGGTTCATGGGATCCACCATTCTCATGGTTCCTTTTTCCAAACTCTACATGACAAAATTTTAATGTTATCTCAAGGCTGTTTGGCTCCAACATTGCCACCTTCTGGAGTTTCCAATCCCTCCTTTGCCCTGACTCAAGCATGAGCTCCCCTGGTGGAATCAGCAGATCTCCATAAATCTTGGCCTGCCTTCTCAGGCTCTTCTTAATACACAAGAGCTGTATGTGGACTCTTCTGATCACTGTTGGGGAGCTTCTTCAAACAATCTGAAAGTTCAGGGTCTCTGGTCCCATCAACAGATGTCAGACCACACGAATATCAAAGAGATGAGGGCTCTAATCCTAGCTCTTCAGGCCTTTCACTCCCTTTGGGTTCCAGGTCATCTAAAGGTTTTTACAGACAGTACCACAGTCATGTGATACATCAGCAAGGAGGGAGGCATAAAATCTTATCTTCTTTGGAGGCTGGCTCTTCAGGTTTGTGAATTTGCCATCTACCATCACTTACTTTTAGGTGGTCTATATCCCCTCAGAGTCCATTTTGGTGGCAGACTCCCTGAGCAGGTCAAAGACACATTCTTATGAATGGATACTTCACAGAGAGGTGTTTCTAGACATTATACATTGGTGGGGTACTCCTCAAGTCGATCTTTTTGCCACCTCTCTGAACAGAAAACTTCCTCAGATCTGTTCCAGAATGCCAAGTCTACTGGCTTGGGAAGTGAACACCATGTCTTTTTCTTGGAAGAAAATGCTCCTCTATGTCTATCCTCCCTTACTCTGCTCTGCGGGGTATTGCACATGACCATATGGGGCACACCCAAAATCTTGCTGGTGATTCCCTTTTAGCCCAGACAGCACTGGTTCCTCTTCTCTTTCACTAGGCTAGAGGCAATCATTACAAGTTACCTTAAGGATGGATCTTTTCACACAAAACAAGGGGTCTCTGTTTCACCCTCAACTTGTCCACACTTCAGCTGATCCTTTTAGTGATAGGGTTTTGATTCCTTTTTTGGCACCAGTTTTCTGAGGACATGCTTTGGATTTTGCAGGAGGCAAGCAATCTACTACTAGAAAATCATATGTATAAAGAAAACTGCAACAGTGATAAGAAAAGAAATAGTACAGTTGTGCAAGATCTTACCATATCAGTACATGTTCTTCTTCTCACTTTTGCAATATTCAGTTCCTCCCTCCTGCCCCTTTATTCATTTATTTATTTATTTATTTTGTTGCCCTTCTGCTGGTTGAGATGTTTCTTCTCACATCTTTATCCCCCTTTTATTTCTCTTCTTGGAATAGGCATGTTATTCTTTCTCTTCTCCTGGGACAGTCCACTTCTGAGATTTGTGTGACTTTACCTGACATATGTACCTTATGCCTTTCACATAGGCCATATATCTGACATACAATACCAGGAAGGTGTAAAGGCTTTGTTATGCTGGCCAGACATTAGGGCCTCCTCAACTGGATATCCCAAGTATAAAGAACACTGCAACAGTGAGAAGAAGGACATCTACTGTTATGGTAAGATCTTACACAACTGTAGTTTGTGTCTGATTTTAAAGTGTCAAAATGTATCAGTAGGTGGAGCATATAAACTAGTAACATTTGTGCAGGGTATTGTGAATTAATGTGTTTATTACCAATATTACTGACATCCTAGAAGAACATGAAAAAATATGGGATTGCCCAGGAATGTCATTATATTCCTATTACCTCACTCTTCTCTATCCACAAAGCCTACATTGTGGATCTGATATATCCTTGTTAACCCTACCTTAAATGCTCCCTCATTAGTTTAATTGTTCCATCAATGGCTACAATTTCTTAGGATGCTTGAAGCAGATTAAGGCCTGACTTCTGAAAGCACCAATATTTATCATTCATAGACTATCATAGCAGCTAGATTTGGAGCAAGCAATCACATACTGTTGTTCCAGGAAGTCTCTTTACCTAGAAATTGAAATGTGTGATTCTCTTACTGAAATTACTTTGAATAACACATTTTCGACAGGAAGAATTGGTTCTTCAAAGACCTACATCACTGATAGGGCCTTAGGCTTTTTCTCATTATGCCAACATTTTTGATGGATATGTTCCCATATTACTGAAGGGTTGCTTTTTCTCTATGGTGGGTGTCTTAAAAAGTGGACCCACTTGAGAATGTTACTGTTCTAACCATTTCTTTACCCATTTCATTTTTCTCAGATTTTGGTTTATTCTGTTTTTCAGCTGTTTCTATGGGCAACCATACTGAATGCGAGATCTGTCAGGCATTTGTCCCTAGGGCTCTCTGCAGTCATCTGCCATCCCTTTCTATTTACTTGGAGAACCAGCATCTAAAACTATTAGCTCAGGGTACCATAGCCTCTGAAGCCACCTGCCCTGTTCAGTTGCAACTAAAGAAAAAAGCCAAAAGACACACACTGAATCTCTTGCTGCCCAGCCTCCTCTAGACATCTCCATCAGGTTGAATGAAGAATCTGAGGACCATTAGGTATCTATGTCAGCTCCCTCTATCATGACCCAGTTAGAGACCAATATGGGGTTGTCTACTCACATGTCCACCAAGGCTATGCCTACATCTGATGCAGAAGGGGATCCACTTCTGATTGTACTGGAGGGACCTAGGGGGCTTTCCCAAATATTTGTTAAGGAAGAGGTACCTGGTACCCTCATTGAATCTAGGCAGGGGTCCAAATCCCCTAGATATGTTAAAGCTGATGTACCTTTAAAAAAGAAGCAGAAGACCAGGCATGTGGCCTCTGTGGAATTACATGATTTTAATTAGGGGCTTTTCAATGCTGCTTTTATGGCTCTAAAATCTTCTCAAGGATTATCTGTTCTCTGGTCTTCTACTCCTTCCAAAGATCCTAGGAATCTGATTTCTCTGAGGAAGAGTTGGATTTAGACTCTGGTGAGGAGTCATTAGTATACTCTTCTCAAACCCATTCTCAACTTGCTGTGGGGTCTGAAGAAGAGGATTCACTTTCTCCTGATTCCCGTAAGAAGGAATTGTCCTTTGGGAATACCATGGTTCATATGATGAAACATTTAAAATGGGATTTTCTCAGGTTTCTGACATTAAGAAGAGGTACTATCAACTTCTGCTGACCCTCCAGTTTTGGATGCCCTGTTGCACACTTTCTCTTTGTCTCCTTAGGTCCCTGATTCCCAGCCTCCTGCCCATAAGAAGCTTGACAGGTTCTATAAAGTTCCTGAAACTCAAAAGTTTTTGTATAAAAGTCCTTCCTCTGATCCAGCTGTAATTTCTGTGTCTACTGATAAACCATCTAAGTTGCTGTCCTTTTCAAAGCTTTTACATTCTCATAAGGACAATCACGATATGGAAAAGTATGAAAAAAGTGTACAGTTCAGCTGCTGTAGCTTTCAGGTCCATTAACTGCCAGGCCCATATGACTAAGTATGTACTGGCTCTTCTTTCTAAGCTTGGGGGAATTCTGACAGATATGCCTGACTTTGATGCAAAGACTTCCGGCATTTCCCTTTTGATTTCTGCTTCTCAGGTGGCTCATCGGTCTATCAAATGTAGCTATGATGCTGCTGATGTTTCTGCTAGGGATGCTGCATTTGCATCTGTGATGAGGAGGTACTCTTGGTTGCACCTACAGGCTTTTCCTGAGTACATTAAGGCTAAACTACTGGATTTTCATTTGGACAATCAGAATCTCTTTGGCACTGCAGCTGTTGAGCTCTTTAAGACCCTACAAGATAAAGGTAACATTATGCAGGATATGAAACAAATTGTTCTTTGTCTTTTTACTAAACTTCAGAAAAATTATCCATCTAAGCCTTCCTTTGTCCATAGGCAACCTAGACAGCCTTTTAGTGGTAAACAGACTTCCAAAAGAGTTTTTTTCCTGACAAGCCTTCTCAGAGTACTAAGGGTCAAAAGACTACTTTCCCTGGCAATTCTGCTTCCATTGGAAATGCAACAAATTCTACTCCTCAGCCAGATTCCTCTATCCCTCCAGTTGACTGTATCTTTTCCTGTCTGACAGCAGATCACCACAGACTCTTGGATTCTTTCTATTATCCATAATTGTTATTTTATGGTTTGGAAATCCTTTCCTCCATTCTCAAGCCTTCTTCAACCGCCTCCTTACCAACTGCCTCATTTTTCTTTGGTTCTTCAGGATCTTTTGACACTGTACAGGGAACCAAACAGCCTGTTCCCCCTTCTCAGTAGGGCTGCCTTTTTTACTCCAGGGTGTTTTTGGTTCAGAGAAAGGAGGGATCTTGTAGGTATGTTCTAGATCTCTCCTTTCTCAATATTATTTAAGGTTTCTTCCTTCAGGATGTTGTTTCTCCAGACTTCGTTTCCTCTGTTGCTTCCCCAATCTTTTCTGATGTCCCTGATTTTGAAGGATCCTTGCATTCATATTCACCCTCTCTTCAGGAAGTTTTTTCATTTCTCTGTTTCTTCCTCACATTATCAGTTTTCTCCACTGCCTTTTGGTTTTTCTACAGCTCCAAGGGTCTTTACTAAGCATCTGGTCCCAGTAGTAGCCTTCTACAGACTCCAGGGAATTCAAATATTCCCTTAATTGGATAACATTTTGATTGAGGCCCCATCTCAGCAGCTCCCTCTTTAGGATTTTCACTTCACTATGATGCTTCTTTTCAATGTAGGGTTTATTCTAAATCTCAGAAAGTCTGTGTTGACTTCCACTCAGGGCCAAGTGTTTCTAGGATGCAAGATTCAGACCATACCATAATGGCTTTTCTCCCACCCAACCCCAA
Source organism: Protopterus annectens (assembly GCF_019279795.1). Classification (NCBI taxonomy): domain Eukaryota; kingdom Metazoa; phylum Chordata; order Ceratodontiformes; family Protopteridae; genus Protopterus; species Protopterus annectens. Next base: position 574,994,397 of record NC_056728.1, on the reverse strand, counting down.
GTTCCTCTCTTTCACTGCTTATTTTCAGTCTCTTCTCCCTCTTCCAGTCCTTCCTGCTAGGGAATTTCTGTGGGCTCTGGGGTACATGCCATCCACTAGTCCTGTGGTTCCCATCACCAAACTCCATATGAGAAAATTTCAATGGCATCTCAGGACTGTTTGGCTTCAGCACTGCCACCCTCTGGATTATCCTGTTCCTCTCTTGCCTTGTCTCAAGCTCAAGCTCCACTGATGGATTCACCAGATTTCCCTAAATCCAGGTCTGTATTTTCAGGTTCCTCTTCCCACTCAGTAGCTGTACATGGATGTATCTGATCAAGGCTGGGAAGCTTCCTCCAATAACCTCAAGGTCAAAGGACATTGGTCTCATCAACAACTGGCAGACCATATCAACATCAAGGGCATGAGAGCTCTCATCCTGGCCATTCATTCCTTCTATTCTCATTGGATTCCAGATCCTCTAAGGATTGTCAGACAGTACAACAGTCATGTGGTATTTCAACAAACAAGGTGGCAGAAAGTCTTACCTTCTTTGCAGGATGGCTCTTTAAGCTTGGGATTTTTTCTGTCTGCAATCAATTGTCCCTACAGGTGATTTACATTATCTCAGAGCACAGACTTGTCGCAGACACTTTAAGCAGGTCCAGAACATATCCTCACAAATGGATGCCTCACAGAGAGGTGGTTCTGGATGTAGTGCATTAATGGGGCACTACTCAAGAAGATCTTTTTACCTCCCCTCTGAACTGACAGCTTCCCCAGTTCTATTCCAGAGTGCAAAGTCCTTTGGCCACCCTTTTCCCTGGAAGGGGTTGTTTCTGTATGCCTGTCCCCCTTTTCCTCTGCCACTAAACATCCTGCACAAAATTATATGGGACAAGACCAAGCTCCTGTTGCTGATTCCCTTTTGGTCCAGGCAGTCCTGCTTCCCTCTTCTATTTCATCTGGCCAGGGAGCAACCATCACAAGTTTCCTCTCAGGATGCAGCTTTTCAAACAGGAAAAAGGATCTTTCATTCACCTTCACTTGCCCACTCTTCAGTTAGCCCTTTGGCTGATGGGGTTTTGATTCCTTTTCAACACCATCTTTCTGAGAACATGCTTCAAGTCTTGCAGGAGGCCAGAAAACTCACTACTACAACATCCTATGTAGTTAAATGGAAGATATTTCCTGACTGGCATCTGAAGCATGACTTGGACCCCTTTTCTGCTGGTATTCCTACTGTCTTTTCTTATTTGTGTGAGTTGCTTACTTTTGGTCCGTTATATAAATCTGTTAAAGATCATTTGTCAGCCATTTTTGCTTGTCTGCCTTTAAAACAAGAAGAAGCAAGGGGTGGAGTCAAAGTCCATTTTTGAAAGGCATCCTTCATATTAGGCCCCCAAGAAAACATATTCCTCCTTCTTGGGACCTTAGGTTTGTTCTTGAGGAATGTACTCAGTTTTCCATGAAAACTGCAGTTTTCTCTTCCTTGTTGCAGTACGTTTGGAGTACAGAACTGTTGGTGGCTCTTACTTCTGCTAAAAGAGCCTCTAAACTTCAGGTGCTCATGGCAGTCCCACCTTGTTTTGAATTGTCACAAAAAAAGGGTCTTTCTTCGTACTAATCTTTCTTTAATGCCCAAGGTGGTTAATGATTTGTCTTTGATTCAAACAATTCATCTTATCCACAGACTGCTCATGAGTGGATTATTCATACCTTGGATTTACATGGATAGATCATGTATTATCTAAACAAGACAAAAGATATCAGGAAATTTGAACAAAACTTTTTTTTCTTTTTATTCCAGAAAATTAGATTTGGCTGTTTCTAAGCAAATCATCTCTTCCTGCTTTTCTAAGGCCATTTCCTTTTGATGTTCCTTTCATTGCAAACCATTTTCTTCTTCTGTTTGTGCTCAGTCTACCAGGGTGGTTGCCTCTTCTGGTGCTTTTTTTCAGGGGTCTGGAAGCTAGATTAATTTTGGAAGCTGCTCCATGGTCTTCTGTGCACACATTGACCAAACACTGTAAGTAAGATGTCATTTCTAGGGCCAGGGTAGGGTTGGCCTGGGCCATCCTTCATGGATTTCTGGAGAGCTTCTCTGTGGCGTCCTCCTCCCATCTTCTCCAGGAGCCTTTGTACTCTCCTATCTGTAAAGAATACATTTGTTTTCTTCTCCTTCCCTTCCTGGGGGTATATTTATTACTTTCCTCTTGGGTTGCTGTGATTCTTCTGAGGCAATTTAGTTTTGTGGAATAGATGTGTGTACATCACATGTGTATCTCACACCTTGAATGCAGGACATGCATCTGACATGCCTGGAGGATGTAAAGGCTTTGGTATACTGACTGGACATTTGTCTATACTCAGCAGAATATCTCAGTTGTAAAGCATACTGCAACACTGAGAAGTAGGACATATACTTTTATGGGATGATCTTACACAACTGTACTTTCCTTAAATACCCCTGACTTGTTATCCCCAGATTTACCTGCAGTCTCTTCAAGTTTGTGCAGCATTTTTTATAAAGAAATGCTTAATGCTTTTAATCTTGTAATCTTTAAATTTTGTTAAAAAAATTACAGGAGTCAGAATTATTTATAACCTGGGACAACACACATGCAAACACACATTCGCATACACACACACACACACACACACACACACACACACAAAGTCACATGATGAAAGTATTTTGGTTAAATGTTATTTATTTTCAGCTATCAGCTTTATCAAGTTCATGTTCATTGTGGAACTAGCAAATGGCTCAAGGCAAATAAGTGTATCTATCACAGGATGCACACACACACACACACACACACACACACACACACACACACGCATGCATGCACACACACACACACGCACACACACATGCGCGTGCGCGCGCGTGCAAGCGCGCACACACAAGCGCACACATACACAACCTCATGCGCATTCATGCAAACACACATACACACACACACACACACACACACACACACACACACACACACACACACACACGCACACATATGCTCACTCAGTCACTCTCATCTGATTCCAGAGAAAAGCCTGTAGAAGTGCGCAGTGAATGAAGAGGAATAGCTCCCATCAGAGGACAAAAGTTACAGCTCTTTTTCACTAAAGACAATATGAGACAAGAGTGTAGGATAGTGGTGCACAGGAACCCCTCACAAAAATGTCAGAGAGTTAACAAATGCAAAACAAAGAGGGAAAGATAGGAGTACCAGCATCAGACCGTAGAAAGCACAAACTCCCTGGGAAATGTGAAGGCACCTGTACTGGAAGAATTTATTCTAGACTTCTAATAGAAAATTTCCCAGTGTTGTCTGTAGCACATATATTGCATAATATTCATATGCCATGCCCCCCTCCTCCTGTTTCTTTTTCTTTATCACCATTAACACTTATATATCAACAGACAGTATATGTTCAAGAGAGAAATTGTTTGGCTGCAATTAGGAGTATAGAGAATAGGCAAGAGAGAGTTGGAATTTACTGGCAAAGACTAGCAAATGAACAAAGGTATTGGAAGAAAATAACTAAATAGAGTGAAATGGAATGGAATAGGAAGAGACCAAGAAGACCTTTGGACTGCAGGCTAGAGACTGCCTTCCCTGTCAGAGATTGGTATCAAAGTATTGGCAAAGAGAATGGGGTAGGGGGATCCTAAGTGAAAGCTGCTCTGGTAGAGATTTTAGTTGAATTTAAAATAGAATCTGCTGTTAAAAATGATCATTAGTAGGGTATTGCAAGATAAATATAGAAATCAATCAGCGGAGGTTCGAAAAGATTGGGAAGAGAGACTGGATAAGCAATTCCCAATGAAACAATGGGAGGAAGTATGTATGGCTGCCAAGTATGCCACAAAATCTAGAAGGTTTAGGATGTTTGCCTGGAAATGTTTGCATAGGTATTGTTATACCTCAGGCAGACTCCAAAGGATTTTTACTTAGGCAGATGGCAAATGCTACAGGTCTAATGGTGAAGAAAGAAGTAACTAGAAACATGTTTTGGAAGCATAATGTTTTGGCAGACTTTAAAAATTGCCTAGAGTACTCTGTCAGAAATATTGGGTGAGCAAATTGCTGCAGTTGAGGAAATTATTTATTTATTTATTTATTGAGCTGGGATACAGGATCTCGATTGCTTAAACATAGTAAGGCCTTGTTCAGTTAAATTCTTGTGGCTGTCAAAAAACAATTACAAACCATATTTGAAGTACTGGATATTGTAACAGAGATAAAAGAATTGGAAGTCGGATATTTAGAAAAGGGTAGGACCAAATTACATAGAACTTGTGGGAACGATACATGAAGAATAATATTTTGGAAGAGGAGTGAGGTTTAAGCGAAGGCAGGAATTGAGCAAATTATGGCATGTTGGATTGATGATAGTTATACAAAAGAATATATGTGATGTATAATGTTTCTAACTGGGAGCATATTAAAATGGTTTGTTTCCTTTTATATAAATGTGTTTTTGCCTAGGTCTTAAGTGATCATTCAATAAAGGTGCTAAAAAAGAAAGAAAGAAGTTGCTAATGGATTCAAGATCATCAGATGACCCAGAGGAGTCTTATAATTCATAGAGGATGTGTCTAGCTGGGGCGGCTGCCTTGCACTGTCCAGCTGGCTGTCCATTCTTTGGTATAGCAGAGCACTCAGGAGACATTGAAAGGTCAGTTTACTGGCATTTCTTGCTTATGGGCCATGAAAATGGCAGTGGTACCCAACATTCTCAGACAGGTCCTTCAAATGATTGTGTGTGTGTGTGTGTGTGTGTGTGTGTGTGTGTGTGTGTGTGTGTGTGTGTGTGTGTGTGTGTGTGTGTGCGTATGTGTGTGTGTGTGTCTGTGTGTGTGTGTGGTCCCTGCTCTTCTAGAGAAAGTATTTAGGTCTCAAAATTTATGGAATATATCTACTGGGTATAACATCCAGTGGCACATCTGTATTACATTTTTATCATTGGTGCAATGGATCCCAGATTAAGATCAGCATCTGAGATCCCACGTTTTACTCAATCATCTATGTCCATAGCTATGCACATGTTTATTTTATGTACATGTTTGAGATGAAGGATGTGAAAAGTGTATACCAAAAAATAGACCCTTTTCAAGCCTGTGTTAAGCAACTGGGATACATATGTGCAATACATACTGCATCAGATCTGGATACTGACAATAGGTGTATATAATTGACTCCAACTCAACAGATTTCTTGTATATCTACTACCTTCTTTATTCAGTGGCTTTACAGTCTGGGACCATACAAATCTGGACTTTTATATGGCCACTGACATATGGCTTTCTTACTGTATGCATAATTACATAACTTTTTATATCCCCTTACTTTGCATTTTCACTGATGTTTTGTTTGTTTTCCGCCCTCATCCCAACAAAAGAGTTTCTGATTTGCTTGTATATTTACATCCATTGTGAAGTATTCCACTTGTATAATTTCTATCCCTGTTTGTGCTGTTTGTCTTGTTTGCTTTTATGTGTATCCCTGCTGCATTATATTCATTTTTTTCTTTAAATATGTCTACTATTTGTGCATTGCCCATACCTCTGCTCTGTTCTGCTTTATTAAATGTGCTTCATCACTTAAAAGTGCTGCCTTGCATATCCATATCTGTTTTCTATAGCATTTTCATCCTCTTATTATGATTGCACTTACCTATCTGCTTTCCTATTAGCCCTGCTACCATTGGTTACTGTGTAGTGCACTATGATCCCCATATCATGCATTCAGCCATTTTAGAAATATTGTCTATGATGTTGTATGTGTTATCTACCTGTGGATGGCCCCAGACAAATAATAGAAATGTCTGCTCAGGAGAAGGCAACACAGCTGCAGATATTGGTGCACTTTGCTAGCACCAACAAGTTTGCTCACACTGACATACCTATAGATCTCCTTATGGTGCACACCACTGTGAAGTAGTGAATAATGTCTGCTGTGCTCTTTCTGGAGGGGTGGTACACACTGCTGTGAAGTAGTAAATCATGTGCACTGTGCTGTTTCTGGAGGTATGGTGCATGCTGCTGTGAAGTAGTAAATCATGTGTGCTGTGCACTTTCCTGAGGTGCACTGCACGCTGCTGTGAAGTAGTGAATCGTGTTCACTGTGCTCTTTCTGGACATGCAGTGCACCCTGCTGTAAAGTAGTGAATCATGTGTGCTACACTCTTTCTGGAGGTGCAGTGCACGCTGCTGTGAAGTAGTGAATCATGTGTGCTGTGCTCTTTCTGGAGGTGTGGTACACGCTGCTGTGAAGTAGTGAATCATGTACACTGTGCTCTTTCTGGAGGTGCAGTGCACACTGCTGTGAAGTAGTGAATCATGTGTGCTGTTTTCTTTCTGGAGGTGCAGTAATACACACTGCTGTAAAGTGTTGAATCACATGTGCTGTGCTCTTTCAGGAGGTGTGGTACACACCTCTGAGAAGTATTGAATCACATGCACTGTGCTCTTTTGGGTGGTCTGGTGCTGTCCACTGATTATTCTGACTCCATTACTGCAATTACTGTGCAGCAAACTCCTTTCTGAATATTTATGTAATGCTTTTAGTGGCTTAAGTTTGTGATTCTTTCTCTGTAAGGGCCTTTTGCACTACTGACCCACTACTTTGGAATCCTGGCCCTTACTATTTGTTGGTGACGGATGAAATAAGAGTACTTCTGATCTATTTGAAAGACATTTTTAGGAAGTACTATGAACATAAAACAGTTTATTATTTGTTAGTCACTAAGGGCATGTTTATATTTTGTTTGTATCTTCCATTTCCTCTACATGCAGTTATGTATTGATGGAAAAATATTATATCCATTAATAAAAGGAAGACAATATGAAGGTAAAAATTAATTTGTACATCTGAAGGAAGTGTGTGTTCAAGATGAAACAAGCAAATGACTTCTTATCCATCTAAGGCACTAAACACAAACATGCATTCTTTCACTTTCTCTGTGTGTGTGTGTGTGTGTGTGTGTGTGTATATATATATATATATATATATATATATATATATATATACATAGATAGATATATGTATTGTTTGAATTGTGTATTGTCCATTTCAGCCAAAGCCTGATATGGTCAGTTTTCTAGTCTCTTAAAATAAAGAATATGATAAATATGCATAAAATATTTTGCATAAAGTATGTGTCGTATAAAATGACTGTCTGTATAAAGAGGTTATTTAAATATATACTGAAGTAAAATGAATGTCAATTAAATTTTAGGAATTCAATATTGGTTATTTACTGATTGGTACAGAAATAGAGGGCTGTTTCCTGAAGTGCGATATGTAAAACTTGTTTGCAGGTGTTATACAATTCTTGAATTCTTAGACTACAAAGTACTTAAATAGTTAGCGTTGATGTGTATGATTTTAGTCTTTGGCACCTCACAGTTGTGGGCTTCAGAAGCCAAGATGGCGGTGATTGGCTGCCTCACCCAATAACCCAATCTACATTTTCAATGCTGTTTCTTTTATTCCATTTGGTGGATTGGACACTCTAAATTGGCCCTAGGTGTGAGTGTGTGCATGTGTGTGCCATCTCTGGAAGGTTGGGTGCTGGGCTGGCAACTCAACACTGTAAAACTCCACTGCCAGTCATGAGTGGACAAGTGATCCGCTGTGGCGACCCCTAACCGGGAAAAAGCCGAAAGAAGGAGAAGAAGTTTTGCTTCTTTGTTCTCCTAAGTTTTGCTGTCTTGACTTTCTGCCATCTAGATGATTCTCTCTCTGATTATCCATCCTCATCATCATTTTCATTTTATATGTGAATTCATGTGCCATTAGTTTTCCTGATACACTTGTGAAGCTGTACTGTTAATGGGCATTTTGGTTCTTTCATGTGACCTTTATCAAGGACTATTTGAAGACTGCATGTTTGGTGTTTTCACTGTCTTCATTTATTTTTATTTTATTGTGGCTGCTTTTGTCTATCTGATTAGTTTCTTAATGATATTACAGAAGAAAATGTTTAGAGACATTGCCCTGACTTGTAGTTACATTTGACCACTGTCGGCTAGCTATTTGACCGTTTCTATTGAGCTTGCTTAGGTGTGTGCTGAGGAACTGATTGAAGATTATTTTGTTTTTCCTTTGGAAAACATGTCTTGTTAATGATTTGCGAGGATCAATCAACTTCACTCTAAGTGGATGTGTACTGGTGACATTTTTTATCTTCTGTGGAGAATGCTTAAGTCCTTCTTATTTTCTGTGTATGCCCTGTTCTTCATCATTATGACATGATTAATTTTATTTCTAAAACTATGAAACTGAAAGGACATAATTTTGGCAACAATTTTGTTTCCAGACAAACCTTTAATGGAGTTATTGAAAGACAGTATTTATGGCTTGGATTTCACATACCATGTTTTTGTTACTCAGGTTATTTTCTGGATGTCAAGATCTGGGGTGGGAAACAGGGTAGCATTGTTACACATACACACAAAAACATACACAAGTAGATTCCTTTATTTTCATAAGTAGTAATTATTTAACTAGATTAATAAACAATTGACCGTATGGTTAATTTTGGCAAGTTAAGACATTATGTAGTGGCAGCCATGAATTTGTTTTTAAGGAGACCAAAACTGAGGCTAACTGGTTATTGAAGCATAAAAACAGCTTAAGTAGTATAAAAACGATGTAGGGAAAGTATCCTATTAATGCACACGATTATCTACATAAAAGCCCCATACATTTAGCTAAAGGATAGATCAATTATATAATACACTGCCTGTATATTTTATAACCAAAAATCATCAGTATATGATGAAATCAAGAAACATAACAATGTCTTGTATAAATACATCTGAGTGTGAAATTTTTTGCAAGGTTTTATTTTTATGGATCTATATTACAATGTCAAAACATTGTAATATCGAACACCAAATGAGCGACACGTATTCATCGAAATGCATTTAAGCGATTTGGTGAATACTTTACAGGGCAAAGATGTAGTTGGTCAGCTACACAGTGTTGCCTTTTTTCCACTGTAGTGCGATCTCGGAGTTGGTATATTTAGTTAGGGGGGTGTAGGGGGCAGAGCCCCCCACGTAGTTATGTTTGTAAGTGTATGTGTGTGTGTGTGTGTGTGTGTGTGTGTGTGTGTGTGTGTGTGTGTGTGTGTGTGTGTGCAAGCAAATTCTTTCCTAGGGAAAGAATTTGCTGTTTTGACAGTTCGCGCTTTAGTGCGTTTGGTCTTTACATGTCAACGAAGAGGGGTTTGCTTAAACGCCTCTTCGGTGTTATAATAATGACCCATTTTTATGTTTTAGTTAATGTTAAGGGGAATGTTAGAAGGAATGACTAAGACAACCAGTTCAATCTGAATGAATTCAAATGACAAGTATACTTAGATGCTTGCTGTGTCTGTGAGTCCTGGTGGATACTGTACAATATAATAACCGTCGTTTTATTTATAGTGAGACAAAAAGACAAAATGGATATATGCTTAATTCTTCAGCAGGAAAACAAAACAAAGTATTTCACATATGGATGTACATTTATTATAGGCTCCAAAAATATTCTTAGGAAAAGCCCAGGTACTCTTTCAAACAGATATACAGCAGACTTCCTGTAACTCCATGATTTCTCCCAGGGAAATCTTCAGCTGCTCCTTTCAAGGGTCTCTGTTCTTAGCTCTTATACTCAAAAGGGAGGTGAGCAAGGCATTTGATACAATACCACACTCAGGGATTGTTGACAAACTCAAAAGGTTAGGTACAAACTCATATGTCACCCAGTGGATAGCCAACTGGCTCACAGACAGGACCCATGAAGTTAGAATTGGGGATTCCACCTCTACAAAGATGCCAGTCACAAGTGGAGCCCCTCAGGGAACCAGTCCTTGGACCACTCCTTTTTGGCATTTACTTCTCTGAAGTCAAGGCCAATGTCAGTGGTCTTTGGCTGACTAAATTTGCAGAAGATTGCAAATCAGGAGCCGTCATTGAATCCCACACTGACACAAATGTTCTCCAGGAGGGGCTGACACTGACAAACAACTGGTCAGAGCCATGGACTAAATCTGAACAGCAAGACATGCATAATAGTATCCTTCAGGAGGTCATCCAGCCCTGGTATATATCATATTGACAACACACCCCTTGGAGATGACCTTGTAGTCATGGACTTAGGGACACAAACAGATAGTAATCTGGCCTTTGACCATCACATGTCTATAGTAGTGAGGCAACTTATAAACAAAGGTATGGCATCTAAGTCCAAGGAAGTCATTGGTCCACTGTATTTGGCATTCATCAGACCTATCATCGAGTACAGTGCCCCTTTGGTATGCACCTAACCAGGCATATCCAACAAATGGAACGTACACAGTGGTTCCTCACTAAAAGAATACAGGGCTTAAGCAAAATGTCCTATGCAGACCCCTGAAGGCTTTATCCCTGTATTCTGTCTCCTACAGGCTTTTGGAGGGAGATATATGCCTGACATACAAGGCATTGTCAGACTCTACTCTGATGGACCTTCTGCATATCCGCAGAAAAAACAGCACCAGAATTATGAAGTAAAAAAGCAAAGTGGAGATTCAGCACAGCAGGACACAGCACAGCACAGTTCAAGGTTTATTTGATATAAAAGTTAGTGCTTTCACGGTAGTAAACCGCTTCATCAGACAAAAAAGGACTCACATACAGCATTATTTAAACCAACAATATCCAATAGGAATCAGAGATGCATTAGCGAATAATTAAACATTTAAAGAAGCAGTACACTAATGCTTCAAAGATCCTGCTCTCAGGAAAGGTTTCAGTGATACAGTGTCATTAATTCCAGAACTACTATCTGCTTTAAAAAAACAGTATCCATTTCTGCTCACATTTCTCAGTTTTGGTTCTCAAATCACCCTCTCTTATACCAACTTCAACTAACTCTAAAATAAAAAACTTAAATGAGTTCTGAGCTATTTGACTGTTTTTCTTGATTTTGCTTTGGTGTGTGCTGAGGAACTGATTGTGCACACTTTTGCCACCATAGTATTGCATGTTTTTTATTTTTTATATTTTTCCCCTAACAGATTTGTTTATTTTTCAATTGAATTGTACAGGTTATAGGTCACATTAAAGGTGGGAAAAGTTTTGAAATGATTTAGTGTGGTCTCATTTTTTTATATCACAAAACTCTGGCATTTTAACAGGGGTGTGTACACTTTGTATATACACTGTATGTCTCTATTGGACAAAAGCAACCTGTGAATGGTTCATCTCTCAGGCCCTAGCTTGTAAATATTTCATCTCCCAAGCATCTGCTTACACTTATCAAGGGTATCAGAACTTGTCAGAGATTTGGGATGTATAGCTAGGCTTAAAAAGGAACCAAAAACAAGGAGATGTAAACGAACAACAGAACCAAAACCACACAAAAAAGGTCGTTCTGGAGATCCAAATGAGGGAATGAGACCAAAGTAGAATATATTCCAAAGTACAATTTATTTGTACAAATCCACAAACAAGGATGTACAATGGTACCCTATGGACAGGGTCAATATGCAGGAAACGGTAGACATGTGTGGCCTTATCTGCAGCCCAGTGGGAGTCATGGAGTACCTATCCCAGTGAATACTAAGCTGTGTAGGGCTTTACTTATATTAACTACAAGGATCTTTTAGTGATCTACTATGGACATAGTGAGGGAATCTCAATCATCTGCCTTGAGAATAATCCATCAGATCCTCAATACCATGATTCAGCATGTGGGGGGAGCATATGTGGTTCTTACGTACCCCAGAGGAGAGAGCCAACACCATGTGGAAGTTCTGTGACACAGCCTATTTCCCTGTCATACTGGGGGCTATAGACTGAACCCTCATCAAAATAAAGGCCCCACCTGATGAACTGGAAAGAAGGTACAGGTACTCAAAGGGTATCACTCCATCAACTGCCAAGTTGTTCGAATGCACAGGGTATCATCTACTATGTGTGTGCAGGCCGTCAAGGCAGTTTTCACAACTCACACATATGGCATACATGTGACCTTTATTGACAGTCTGTGAGGTGGTGACTTCCCACAGGGCCATCCTGTGAGTGATGTTGAATATGCCCTAGAACCCTGATTCATGACACCCATCAGAAATCCATGCAATCAAACTGACCAGGGGTACAACCATGCATTATCAGAAACAGAAATATTATATAACATGTTTGGGCTGTTGAAATCATGTTTGTTCTTTATGGATTCATACAGTGGTGCCCTGCAGTATGAGCCTGTTATGTGTGCAAATGCTGGCCGCGTGTATTATGTTACACAAGACCATAGTTGGGAAGCAATTACAGCAGAGGCCGCCTCTTTCACTGACTGCAGTCCCCAGCACTGCAGGCAGTGGTTGCTGAGTCAAATGAGGAGCCAGAGGAGGAGACAGCAGAAGGGATGGCCATGCCAGTTGCAGGTGGGAACAATATGCTGTGGCATTACAGACAGGCAGCAGATTGTGCATAGCTTTGAATCATAAGTATACAAGAGCTAAGCAGATAAAGTGCAGTAAAAGTTATGCATGCAAAAGTACCAGACTATGCTTACCTATACATTGGCTGGCCACCCTGCGCATCAGACATAGGCAACCCAAGTAACAATGTACAAAGGGCAAAGCACGGTTATCTTCACTTGCATAAATGGACAAGGGGGTAAAGGAGCACATATCTTTCATGGGGAAGTGTGAGAGGGAGTGCTGAGACATGGCAAAATGAAAAGTACATTTATGTGTACTGGAAGAACTTGCTTTGGGGAGGTTATTTTCTAGGAGGATCAGGGTCAGTAGGTGTGTGTGATGTGCAAGGGGCTGAGGTGCTATGTGTGTGCATGCAGGGATACAGTGTCCATATGTGCTGCAGCGCTGTAGCTTGGCCTACTGGACAGGTCCAGGACATGCATGACAAATGGTTCAGTTTTCCACGCAGGTCCTCCTGACTCTGCCAGGAGTTGTACTGGCTGTATCATGACCTTGGCTCAATATTAGTATTCTATATAACATAGACTGATGTGTTCTAGCAGATGTGCCAGCCTGATAACAACTGCAACCATGGAATGGCCTCTCCAGGGCGTAGACACTTCCACCATCAATGTTGTTCTGGAAGTGTTAGCATTGTGGGAGTGGATCTCACTTATCTGTGGCCATGCTGGCTAACATCTGCAGCTGTAGCAGATGACTGGCCATGAGGATGACTGCTCACTCCAAACAGATTTTCCAGAGAAGACAATGCATGGTCCCATGCATGATTCAGTCTATCCAACGAATCACACACATGTGTCATGTACTTCCATAAGTCAGCATGCACAGCATGGATCACAGTCACTGTGTCTGCCATGGCTGTGGAGGAACTTGGCAGTACCTCCATGATAGCCCTGTACATACATTAGGTGACAGGTCCTGACACACCAACATCAGGGGGAGGGCAGTAATCATATCTCTGGCAAGCACCATTACCACCCTCCCTATGTGGACCTCCCTGTGCATGACTACTAGGAGCAGGGCCAAGCATCTTTGATCATAGACCCACCACAATTGCTTGATCTATGGTGTCTCTATCAACTTGTCCTCTCTCAGATGGTTGTGTTTCTTGGGTACTCACAGAAATAGCGACTGTGACTATACTCTGAGTAGGAGATGCAGGTGTCACCCTCCTTTTGTGCAGTACACATGTGCACCCCATGAACAAGCCAGTTCATCCCCAACATCATTATCACAGGCTATAGGTCCTCCAACATTGGTTGGAGGGCAGTTCCACAGTGCTGGTGCCTGATAAAAAAATTATCTGTGAATATACCAAAAAAGATTTACAGTGTAATATCTCTACAACTATAACACTTTAATAACAATGAATACACCAGTCCATATCTCATGTAGAACTAGGTGGAACTTGGATCTCTGATGTACCTGCATAGCATAAGCCAGAGAGATTTAATGATGAACACTACACTGACTACATGGTAAAGAATAAGTGCAGCTATTGTTAATATGAAGTACGACTGCATACATGGGGCATCTGTGGTTGAAACTCTCTGAGGCCTGTCCATCTCTGCCCCAACATCTATCACAGCACTGTGGGACTCCATGGAGATGGTGCTGCCTTTCAACAATTCCAGGAACTCCTCTCTCTCTGTAAGACATGGCTCAGTTGATGACCCATCACCAGTTGACCTCTGTTCCTTTGACAAGGTTTCTAATCACTTGGTGGCAGCATGGATCACATCAGTGGATCTGTGATGAACCATGTTACAGCTGCTGTCCTGACCACTCACCACATTTACATTACTGGCCATTTCAGTCCAAACATGATCAAGTAATAGCTGATTAAAGGCATGGACAGCTAAGAGCCATTGGCCACGAGGACGAAATGTCTGTAGTACCAAATAATTTTCCGCATTTATAAATTTGGGCGTGGAAATGGATGTGAATGGGACTCCAGATCCTGCACTTTTTAGGGCCCTGTTTTTTAGACATTGTTCTTTTGGCATGGAAAAAAAGGGAAATTAATAGTCTTGTTCTTGGATAGCCATAAAAAAATCTGTACAGTAATCTTATACTATTAGGTAATATATTATGCTTGCTTTGTGCGAAACAGTTATATATGTCTACACACAATTTTTAAGGAAATATCAAGCATTGTAAGTGTACTGAGCACGTATTCCCTACAAAACAATTATGAAATTGAAAGTAGGCAACAATCTTGACCATTGCTATACCAATTTAACTAACATACTAGTTAATTGCATATCTACAGAGCACAAAACAGTGAAATAGTAATGCATATTACTCTGAATATGAGCCTGGGGACTTGTCTCCCATATACTTTAACAGCTTTGCAGTCAACTACATACGTTTCACTTGCAATGTATCTCCTAAGACAGTTTAGCCAACACATCCTTAAGTTACTGACAAAGTGACATCCTTCACAGGCGTTAGGATGTCTAGGAACAGTTAAAGTCAACATTCTATAACTGCATGAGTTGTGTAAGTAGCACTTACCATATATAATCAGATATATGACTCAGAAGGAAAGCTTTCAACAAAAACAGTTGCAGGATTCAAATCTCTGTCACAGTAGTTTTCTTCTACAGTGCAGTGAGGCTCTATGCTTCTCATCACACATATACATTCACCCCTTCACCCTCTGGGCATGATGATTATGCTAATTAGGGCTCATCACATTATTTTTTTCTGAATTGCTCAATTTGTGGGGTGTGCGACTCCAATAAATGTCATGAAAATTACTAGATGATGCCGTGCACAATCCTGAGCATCTGCAGACAGCTCTGTGCACCTAAATTGTGCATAACAGATTAGAAATAAAAACATTGTCATCCCATCATTAGCCATCTGAAAATGGAGTCACTTCACAGCAGGTACTCGGAGCATCAAACAGAAGGATGAAGGACTATAATTTTTCATAACTTAAGGTGTCATTAGAAGCATAGTAAT
The DNA here is from genome assembly GCF_019279795.1 of Protopterus annectens. Lineage (NCBI taxonomy): Eukaryota > Metazoa > Chordata > Ceratodontiformes > Protopteridae > Protopterus > Protopterus annectens. The sequence continues at coordinate 574,978,962 of NC_056728.1, read as the reverse complement.
ACAGAGCCTATATTTTATTTTTTTGGGATCCATCACACAAATGAGTTGTCCATTTCTCCCCATTGAGTGAAGAGCAAGACACATGAGAACTGTTTTGGACACCAGTGCCCTGCCATTTTTCTCCATCTTTTTGAAGGTTAGGCAATTATTACTGAAGAAGGTGAGGGTAGTGTTCCTTTCAGAGCACAAAGGTGGGTTGAGGAGGAGTCAAAGATTTTTCTGTACATCCTCCATTAGTGTTATAGCTGGCGGCTTCTTTAGCAGAGCTATACTGGGTCACAGTATAAGGCTGATGCATAGTTTGGCCATGGCTGTCACCCATGCCACTGATATCCCACACATGGAGGAACAGTGTTGTCATCACTACAATAACTTGAGTCAACAAAAGCCTGCCCTTCTTGGCCAATGGGAGGCTAAAGTTAGGGTGTACTCACCACCTCAGTACTGTAAGTATACTGTCTTTTAGATTAACAAAACGCTGGCACTGCATACCACCATCTAGTTTCTCATTAGGTCCTGTGTATGACTCTAGGTCATGCACAAATTGAAAGGTACAGGCAGATCCATCGGTGCAGACTTCAGTGCCTAAGTGAGTGCCAGGGTAAGTCAAAATATATCTCTGCTTGCATATTAACAGTTGTAGGCCTTAAAATAAGTCTTTATAATGTCTATGCAGTAGTACAGGTTTGTACTATGACTGTGCAGTGTTAGAACTTCTGTACAGTAGTACAGGGTTGTACTATGACTGTGCAGTGTTAGAACTTCTGTACAGTAGTACAAGGTTGTACTATGACTGTGCAGTGTTAGAATTTCTGTACAGTAGTACAGGGTTGTACTATGATTGTGCATTGTTAAAACTTCTGTACAGTAGTACAGGGTTGTACTATGACTGTGGAGTGTTAGAACTTCTGTACAGTAGTACAGGGTTGTACTATGACTGTACAATGTTAGAGGTGCACTTCTGGGTGCCTCGTTTTGTATGGTTGAACAGCTAGATTATCAATTTAAGTCTATGTGCGTTATGATTGGTAGGATGTCTGTGGGTTCAATCCCCCCCCAAAAAAAAAGTTCTGATGTCATGGCAGAGTATATTTATCATCCGAATAATATCACTACACCAGTACTAAGTTCATTTATGTAATATCTATAATTAATAGTTTTCTGGGCATTTTACAATATACAGTAGAAATATCTGTCCCAGGTCTGTCACCTTTGCTGAGCATATATATTGAATGATATGTATATGTACAGTTTTCTTATTGCAGAAACTCAAATAGCATGACTGGTACAAGCACAGATCTGCTGTCTTGATAAATCACTCCTGCAGTTATAATTATGTCAAATTGCTTTTTGCTTACCCTCCCCATATGTTATAAAAAGGCAATCAAGGTGATGGCATTATGTATAAGTCCTACTATTAAAAAGTCAACATGTTTTAATGTATCAGTATCAGCTTAGTTGCATTTCTCTTCCCACTCACTTTCACTAGTTGGATTGCTCTTCCCACTCACTTTCACTAGTTGCATTTCTCTTCCCACTCACTCTCACTAGCTGCATTTTTCTTCCCACTCACTCTCACTAGTTGCATTTCTCTTCCCACTCACTTTCACTAATTGCATTTCTCTTCCCACTCACTCTCACTAGTTGCATTTCTCTTCCCACTCACTCTCACTAGCTGCATTTTTCTTCCCACTCACTTTCACTAATTGCATTTCTCTTCCCACTCACTTTCACTAATTGCATTTCTCTTCCCACTCACTCTCACTAGCTGCATTTCTCTTCCCACTCACTCTCACTAGCTGCATTTCTCTTCCCACTCACTCTCACTACTCTTTCTCTTTCATTCGTGTATTTTTTTTATTTTCTCCATTTTTGTTACCATTTTATGTAGCAGCACAGTAACCTGCAGCTGACCCACCAGCAAGGCCTGCCATCCCCCCATGGGTGACAATAGGGACACTACCATCATTACCACCAGAGGCACCAACATATCTGGTTCCAGGCCTGCACAGTTGTCACAACACCTCCTGGTCTACCTCCACCAACTCTGACATGCAGCCTTGCACCAGAGTGTGCAGTTTTGTCAACTGCCAAGAACTGTCAGAGCTTGTGGAGGAGATAATAAACAGGAGGTTGGATGCCCACATTGGTTGCATGCAGACTGTGATCAGTGACTAGAGCCACATCCCTGGCCAGAGATGACTCCACTTTCTTAAGAAAGACCCAGTGGAGACAGTTTCCAGGGTAAGGAGCAATTCCCCCATTGGGTCTGAGTTGGCAGACATTGTATCTCATAACACCCAATCCTATCTCCCAACCCAATGTTCTCCTCT
>NC_056728.1:574889129-574971629 GCF_019279795.1 Protopterus annectens | reverse complement strand
TCCACACAGAAGGCACTCCAGCCGAGAATTGAACGGAAGAACCTCTTGCTGTGAGGCGACAATGCTACCGCTGCACCACCATGGCTTCTCGGTTAGTTAGTTAATGTATTGTATTTATTTCACTTGGTTAGCCAGATACATGAAAAACGCTATTAGACGTGGTGATATCAATAATAAGTTGGAAACTAAAGAATATGAATGGATTAGATGCATGCAGGCAGATGTATAACCAGGTTTAAATAAACAAATGTCATTAAAGCCAATACTAAAATCCAAACAAAATGTGATTAAATGCTATATAATTTTAAGTATAAATACATATAGTTTTTATATGCTATTATCTTTATGTGAATATATGGTTTTTAATGATGTGTTTAATATATTTAATTATGAACATTTAACTCTGATTGATCTTTTAATATGATAGGTTAGGCTGTGTCATATGATTTGTTTCTATGTTCTTTAAAAGGAGGATTGTTCCTTAAATGAAAGTAACACTGAAGAAGGACTGGATGTCTGAAAGCTTTTGTTATACCTAATTAGAAGTTTTGCGTTGTGAAGTGTGCTTTGCTGCTTTTTTTCTTGTTGGATATTTTCACTACTTCACTTTACCAGCTTACTCATCTTTTTTTGTTTTGAAACATCTAGAATGCAGATTAGTACCTGTTTGTAAACAATGCAGTCACACAAAGAACAGCATCCTGTTATGGGAGCTCTGGCAACAAGTTGGAAAAGAGTTAAGACAAAAAATGATCACACTTGATAGTGATATTTTTCCATACTACTATCCCTGTGCTTCTCTGCCTGTATCAGAATACTTATTTGTAAAACTCTGTAAATAATTTAATATATGTTAATCAACAGAACTAAGCAAAATAGCTTCTGTATCCATTTAAAATATGCTTAGGCTGTTTATCTACCTGAAACCTGTTTAGGTAAAAAGTGTTTTGTACATAGTCTGAATTTTGTTTAGGTGGTCAAGTCATTCAGGCCATACTTTCTTGTTAATCCACAAATGGCAGTTTATTTGCTGAACTGAAAATAGTTACGAAGGCATAGTAGCAAAAATTTCACTGAGAAGGATAGTTATAAAAAATTGCTTTTCAACTGGAATTCATTTAAAAGGAAATCAGATGACAAGTGTGACAGGGTGGTGTAGAAATCTAAAATGTAAGTAACAGAGAACTATTGATAGGCTAAGTTTTTTCTTAATCCTTTTAGTACAGCCGTTGGTCAAGTTCTGAACGTCTTCATCTTCACTTTAAAGAAAGAAAGAACGTCCTTGTTACATTTTAAAGTAAGCCATTCGCTAATTTTCTCTTGCACTATTTTATGCTCTTGGCACATCAAAGCCTTCCCCATGACAGAATGAATGTTCCTATTGCATTTTAAGGTTAGCCGTTCTTACTATTTTATATGTACTGCTTAATGTTTTTGACACATCAAAGCAGCCTGGCACATCAAAGCAGCTTTATTATTTGGATGTACTAGTTTTGACTACGGTTTCCACCATTTCAAAAGAGTATGTAATATTCTGCAGAATGATGCCTAGAAAATTAGGAAACCCAGTGAAATATATAACAGCAATCAAGTATAATGTGTCAGTATTCATACAATTAATTAACCTCTAATACTAGAAGCAATAAAGGCATGTGCAACCCACATTTGCAATGTTCTGCATTTTTTTGTAGATGAAACAGAGGTCAGTGTAGCCATTAAGTTTTTGAAGTACATATGTGAATCATACAGCCTGACACAAATTGCTTCAGTTTGTGTTTTATATGTTTTTCACTCTGATGTAGGATTATCTGTCTGGAATGAGTTTAAGCCATACTGTAGCAGTTTTCATGTTTTGTCATTATGCAGTGAAGTATATGAGTGGTCCAGCCTTCATTTTCCACTTTCTGCTTCAAGCATCTAAAAACGATGATTCTTTAAGTGCACATCTACCTAATAGATTGGATGTCAGTTTGACATAGATGATAGCAAATCTTCCTGTGAATCTGTCTACCATGAGTTCACATCTTCCTTTGAAACTGTCTACCATGCGTTCTGACCCAGATAGGGAGTGAAGTCCTTTTTAAAAATCACTTGCATGTAAGTACAGTAAAAGGAGTTGCTGTATTGCTGGTGTGTGCCATCTCCAGCAGAGACATTAAACATGAGGTCTGCTCTAGCAGTCCTTGTGTTGGCATTGTTCTTTTTGATAGCTAGGTTGAAATAAAATAATCTATGCATATTCATAAAGAGGTGTAGAATTTCACTTGCGTATTCGCTAACAGCCCATTCTCCTAAAACCAGTGCATGCAACTGTAAGTATGTGTGGGTGAGGGTGTGCATAGTGGCTGCTGTCTCAAATTTAATCATTTCACTACCAGTCTTAATTTGCACGGTGGGCACTGGGGATAAATTAGGTGGTCACCTAGACCACCATCCAGACTAGGGGCATTTTCATCTACATTTATTTACATATTATTTAAGGGAGAAAAAAAATGCTACTTCATGTCATGGTGCCCCTGTTTAAAACAATCATGACTGTGGTGCCCTATACAAGCGATAGCTCTCTGCTTTGCCCTACACATAATCTAGACAACCATTCAAGAGCACCTTTGAGGCTCTCTGATTGGTTATCTACATTGTGGGTGGTACAGTAAGAAGTGGCATCCTGGAAAATGTGACAATGGAAGTGAATGCGATGGCCTCTGTAGACACATGAACAATAGTTCATAGTCAGTGGCATTGTGAGGGTCTGCAAGGTAATGCTGTGGTCAGGTTGCAGCTTGCTCTGATAGGCTAGATTATAGTAAGTACGTTTTTTTATCCTTGTAGTCAACCAGATTTCAAGGGTAGAAGACAAGGCTTTGCAGGTCTAAAGAGTATTTGTGTGAAGCACACAGGTCTACTTTCCTGTGACTCGCTTGCGAGAAGACAGAGCTGAAGTAAATTCCTGGGGCCATTATTTTTGCTAAAATTGGACATCTGAGAGCCACTCTGGTGGTATAGAGGGATAAAGCCTTTATTACAGCCCAGCCATCCAGTGTATGATTAGTGGCTTGGGTTACTAACAGAGCAGCAAGGAGGGGTGAAGTTCTTATCCCAGAGGGTGAGAGCAGCTGTGTGGGCATTCCGCATGATGACCTTGGTATATGCTGCAGATAGGGCAAGGAAGGGCATAGTCTAAGAGGTGATTAGCATAGGAACATGGCTAAGCCTTCCATAGAGTTGGAGGCAAGACATTGAGCATTCCCATTGCATACCTGTCCCCCCCCCCCCCATTTAATCACACAACTGAAGGAAGGTAGAGAAAACTAGGGGTAGGCCTTAAAGCAAAAACTCCATGGTAGATGGTAGCCAGCACCTCCCAAAGGACACCCTTAGATTCCACACTAGCCCCAGGTCACAAATTTGGCATAATCCAAAGGCAAAATTGACATGAATGGTAGTCCCAGAGATGCATGTGGAACATTTAAGGATGGCTGTTAAGATGAAGCAGGAGTGGAAGAGCATTATCCCTCCCCCACAAAAAAAAATTGGACATCCGAGGGGTATATTGTCAGTAAAGTGGCTACAATTGCTGGGAATAGGGTGGAGACTGTATGGAGATAAAATGGCTGACCTTAATGTTGTTTGCTGAGTTTAATGGTTTATTCTGACTTTGCAGGACTAATGTGCATTTGTGAGAATCAATTTTTGCATACTTTGCTAAGACTACTGTTTGTGCAAAGTGAAGATGAATTACATTACTGTGGCCATTAAGTTTTATCATACTCAGATGCAAATGGTATTTACTTTCAACAAAGTAACTATAACTGCTATATGGGAGTGAAAGTCTATCTGTGGATGACAGCAATGGATACTTTTGTCATTTGCTAAGTTTAAACAGTCATTAATTTGTTTTTGCAGGACTGGTATGCATTTGTGTGAGTTAAGATGGGATACCTTACTGTGAGTAATGTTTGTCTGTATGAAACAAATTTGAAATACAGCACTGTGATTATTATTATTATTTAACATAGTCACACATCTGAGATATACACTATCAGTGATATGGCTTGAGTTGCTGTATACAGGAGCTGTCTGTGGATGAAAAAGACTGATCCTCTAATGATCACTCTTGTGATCATATTAGACAGTCAGTCTGGCTTTACTAGTATAATTGTGTGTAAAGCAAGTTGGAATACTTTGCTGTGGTCATTTTTTTTAAATCACAACCAAACATCTAAGGTACACACATCAACAAGCTTGTAATTGATGTATAAGGAACCCATCTCTTGATGAAAGTGACTTATTCTTGTTGTTGCTTAATCACAGTTAAACACTTGTCTGGCATGGTAGAAGCAGTGGCACACAATGTATTGTAATTGCTGAAATGTATGTAAAATAATCATTGTCCTGGTTTATGTTTGCATGTGGGAGCAGTGTTGAAATTAAGAGTAACAAGATGATCATAATTTCTTTTATCTTCCAGCACAATTAAAGTCAGTACTGTACAGAATATATGGCTATCCTTGGTGGCCTGAGCTTGATAAATGTGTGAAAGCAATTGATCAATCGATCATTGGCATAGTCATGCACTGAGGAGTATTGCACTCTCATTTAACTTGGCTCTATAAAAATCCTGGTGGAGACAACCATGCATCAATGGTGAAAAATCAATAACGAACAATACTTCTTCCATTAAAATCAATTTAATAGTGTACACAGGTAAGCGCTTTCACAACAGCTTCATCAGACCAAAGACACACAGTAACTAACACACCCTGTATAACCCCTAACCATTTTAGAATTACAATTATATTTACCCCTACTCATCAGTACCTTTTTATTAATGGTAATTGATTTTCCAACTAGAATATATTTACAATATGGGCAACCATTACATTGTTGCAGGGGTAAATATAACTGTAATTCTAAAATGGTTGTATATTTAGCTAAGTGCCAACATTGTTTCAGTTACTATATTGGTAAAACAATACGCAGATTAAGGGACCAAATATATGACCATATGTATAGTATTAATAGATCCAATCAGGACAGTGCTTTAGCTAAACATATTCAAGAATATCCTAAGCATGAATTTAAATTTTGGATATTGGAACAACTGGATGAAAAGCGCTTCATGAAATAAAGGATTGTAGCTATCAGCACAGTTGTCATGTTCGTTTTTGGTTTGCAGTTGAACATTTTCATATATTATATGTACAATGATCAACTTGTTATTGCTGGTATCTTTGGCATCCAAAAAATACACAAAAAATATGGCCAATCCTCCATTTAAGCCTATAGTGGATCCCAATAGGTCAAAAACATTTTTATTGTTAAGTTTATTGATCATTTTTTAAAAAACAGTTTCAATAGCTATAAGCATATATGTAAAGATTCATGGCACTTTCTTAGTATGCTTAATGAAGTTGAATTTCAGCGAAATGGTATTTGTGTAACTATTGATGCACACAGTCTTTTTTCTTTTATTCCTCACAGTATAGGTTTACAATGTTTGGAAGATGAGTTGTTTCAGCAAAAACATCATCATCCTGATAAAACTAATGTCATTTTAGTTTTGATGGAAGTAGTGCTTAAGAACAATTACATTTTTTTTACGGTCAGCTCTTCAGACAAACTACTGGAGTGGCAATGGGGGCATCATGTGCCCCTATTCTTGCCAATTATGTAATGTTATATTGGGAAAACGAGTTTTTATTACAGAGTGAATTTTCAGAAAGCTGGACTCTTTATACTAGATTTTTAGATGATTTTTTTTTATTGTGGGTCGATACCATACATAAATTAAATGATTTTCTTATTTATATCAGCAATACTGTTGAATTTTTTAAATTTTCTCATGTGTACAATGATAGATGTACAGCCTTTTTAGATGTGGAAGTGGAGAAGGATTTTGCTCATGGGAGATTTAGCTCTAGAATTTATAGGAAGCAAACTTTCTCCAACTCATACCTCCATTTTTCTAGTTGGCACCCAAGAGACCAAAAGGAGGTGGTCGTCAAAGAACAATTTGTCAGGGTAGCTAGGATGGTATCAGTGTTGGATGAATTTTATAAGGAATGTAAATTCATAAACAATATGTTTGTTAAAAGGGGATATCCAGATATTTTCTTGACCGAGATTAAAAATAAAGTAATTAGCAAGAGAGAGAGGGTTTTATAAACCAATTTTTAATTCAGAATCTAACAATGAGGAAATTATCCATTCTAAACAGGTTATACCATTCACCAATTGAAATTTTATTTCTACTTATACTTTAGATAGTTATGACATTTCTCAGAGAAACTGACAACTATTTGTAGTAGATTCTGAAATTGTTGAAAAAGGTGGGATGGGCCCTGTTTTACTTTTAGAAAATACAGGGCCTTTAAAAATTATTTAGAGTCCAGCAGCAGATTGGATATTACCTTAAGACAGTGAAGAAATGGAACTTTTAAATGTAGGAGATGCTCGCAGTGCTCCCACATTTGTAGTGAAAGTAGTTTTAAGATGGGAGTGTAGAATACCAGATATATGGCCATTTTCTTGTCAATTTAAGCCGTTACTTTATATGGCCCAATACAGACTGTGTTCTGCATTTTACATTGGGAAAATATCTAGAAAACTTAAAGACAGACTATATGAGCATCTAGCTGATATAAAAAAACAAACAAACAAACAGTCTAATGCATTGTATAAGCATATTAAGAATTTTGAAAATCATTATTTTTGTTTTTTAGGTTATTGAACAAGGCAGTGATGATACTCAGGGGCATGTTTTAAAGGAACATTTAGAATTTTGTAAACTGAGATGGTAACTAAAACTTAATGCTTTATGTTATTCAGGGCTTAATGAAACCTGCTGAGCTAGTTCACTGCTTAAATTAAAATATGCCAATGTTTGTTTTAATTAGCTCTGTGATGTTTCTGGTGAATTTTAACATGTGATTTTTTTAATTAGCTGTTATATATTGAGGTGGATTGATGTTTTTAAATAGTTCTGATAAAGTTCTGGCATTAGCAGAATGAAAGTGTTCAACTTCATTAATAAAATTTGAATTTATTTATTGTGTTGTTTTTTTGCCGCTACATCACTATTGTTTGTGAGACTTGAGTGCATTTGTGTGTGTGTGTGTGTGTGTGTGTGTGTGTGTGTGTGTGTGCGTGCGTGCGTGCGTGTGTGTGCGTGTGTGTGTGTGTGTGTGTGTGTGTGTGTGTGTGTGTGTGTGTGTGTGCGAGCGCGCATGCGTTTGTATGTTTCAGGCATGTGTTATGATAGACCTGTCTTGTCAGTGTCAGTGTTTATATGTGTTTTCAAAAATATTATTGATTTTTATCTGTGGACACATGCAAAGTAGCATTTAAAACCAGTTACATCATTATCTTTAAAAATAAGACATAAAATGCATCATAGAACATTAAGACTCTCAGAACTACTGCCCCCCACTCCCTAAGCTGTAAAAATTGATTTTAGCATAGGCTTAGTAGGGGACCCCTGCCCTGCCCTGGATCTCACCTAGTCTAAAACTTGTCCTGCTCAAGGGTGTACACATAAGATCACCATAGATTGTGTTGGGGACTGGAGGCAGTACTCATTATTTCTTTAAATGTCCTCACAATTAAACATTACATATGTGGCTAGAATTTTCCTATAGCTTTTTGGGAACCGGGTACAGTGTAGTCATTATTTCTTTAATTTTTTTCACAATTCTCAAAGGTGTACACAGAAAGTCACAATACCTAATATGGGGGCAGGGGACAGTGTGCTCATTACTTGTTCAGATTTCCTCACAATCAAACATCAGAGGTGTGTACAGGCCATTATACCTTATGTATGGATAGTATGCTATCTAGGAGCAATAACTTCTGATTGTTATTTTTCACTTTCCTTATATATATATATATATATATATATATATATATATATATATATATATATATGTTTGACAGCAACAGGATGGAATATGTTACTGTGTTCTATTTGTTCTTTTACTTTTTGCCAGTTTTATATCACAAAGGTGCACATGATGTGGTTGCCTTTTTGGGGTAGTAGTTAGCGGACAAACTATGTATATGAATGACACCAGCAACTTAAAACATGACTGTGTTCATTTGTTCTTTCACTTCTATTCCCATCTAACATCAGAGCAGTACACAGAAGACAACTTTCTTTTTTTTTGGGGTGGACAGGCAAACATTATTTCCAGTTATGATTTATGTATTTAGACAAGCATTTCTGTTTTCAGTTTAATAGGAACTGCTATTTTGTCAGTGTTGAAGGTTAAGCTTTGGACAGAGCATATTTTAGTGATTCTGAGATACACATCCAAACCATTACTCTAACTTTGCTTTAGCGAGAAGCACTATTACAATTCTCATATCCTCCATCCAGGATTTAAATCATGCACCCTCCACATTTTACCCTGTAACTTAAACCACTATGATAACTCTCCACTGCAAAGAAAACATAAGAATGAATTTCTTTCCTTAGACATGATTTTGTTCTGGCCATCACTAGATCAATAATTAGGGAAACAAGTTCTAAAATTCACATCATAGCATCTAGAACTCAATGGCTTCCAATGGCTTAGAGGGCCCCAAACCTCTAGCACAATTATTTCCTCCACAGGTATTTCACTGTTGTCTTGGCCAGTTAGAATGTGTTGAAAATACTGAAGAAAAAACTGAAGAGTAAGTTAAAATGTGCAAAAACAAGTAAAAAGTCATCTAGGTGGGGGGGGGGGTGTTGAAGGGAGAGACAATGAGCATATGGGGGGTGGTTGTTAGTGGGAGGTGATATACCCTTATCTAGGTTTCCATTTCACTTAAGTCTAGCCCTGTTAACTACTATATGCATAAATCATTTTGAAATAAAAAAGAGCTCTCTGTATAGGAGTGCTTGTTTTTTGCTAAATGCCTCTTACTTTTAAGCCTCTTCTTTAAGAAGTCTAAAATATCTAATAACTCATGCATGCATCCCATGATGGGTTTTATGTATAAAATTGTACATGCACTGTTACTAGATGAAATTATATGAAGCTACAGTTGTTAGTAATTTTGATCACAGCACATAGTGTCATGATTTGTATGACTGCAAAGTCAAGATCAGTGAATCGAGTTCTCTCCCAGAACTAATTCTATGTCTGATACATAATGGAGTAAATAAATAAGTAAAATCAAGCTGTAATCAGCTCTTTGCTAATTACTAAGTAGTAATCCATTAGTAGGTGCACATTTTCTGGCATGTATATTTTTGCACTGAGACTTTGTCGCATATGTGTTGTAACAGAGTGTTTAACAATTCACTTGTACAGTTCTGTATAATGCCATAAGAATGTACAAGTTGTGGTTTATTGTGCATGGAAGTGCTTAAAATTTTACAAGGTAAATAGGTAAGCTGTCTTTGAGGGCTGTTTTAAAACTAGCCAGTTTCCCCTTTCCATGGTGAGATGAAAACATGTACTTTGTGTCTTTGAGATAAGTAACTTAAATATTGTACCAATCCCTTTACCCTGAAAATATCTTATTTTTTTCTCTGAAATGTGATATATAGCCATTATACTATAATGCTTAGACTTGGTAAAGCAGTTCTCGTTTGATGGTTTTATATTGGACTGTATGCAGCGCTGCAACATTTAGTATTGCTGCCACACAGTAACTGTTTTTTCAGTTTTATAGGATCATAGTAATTACATGGCAATTAAGTCATGAGACCATTTACAACTTGGTGACACCTACTGTCATGGTTTACCTCCTGCTTCTAATAGGGTGAAGCAGGTCAGGCCTGGGATGATACCTTTCAACTGTACAGATTTTTGCAGACTGTCCAAATTTTCACCTCATAGTTTTGGTTCTTTTTTCATAAAATTGTGGTTTCTGGCAAATTAGTGGTAAATCCTTAAAGACTGAAGTTCAAAAATAATGACAGATATTTGAGTTTCAGACTTCATTTCTTTCAGAAAATTCATGCTAATGCAAACACTTGTTATTCTATCAACTTTCTGAGTTTGTAAGAGCAGTATTTAAAACTCATCCCTATGTTTGGGCCTTTGTCCCATGTTTATTTATGGCTTTGTCCAGATTTCTTGCTCTAAGACGTTGACAGGTATGCCTGGGGTTCATTTGCAGGTGTCCATCCAATCCTTTTTTTTTTTTCTTAAAGATGCTAGGGTGTCACTCTGTTTAACATATAAGGGGAATTTATTCCAGAGAAGAGGTAAACATAATGAGTCTATCCCTCCATCATGTTTGTTTATATGTTTTTGGAAGTTTATGTCATTCGATATATTGTTTGTGGAGCTGTTGGTCATATGGAGAAGCAAGAGGTCCAAGAAGGTTGGGTCCTTATAATAGTGGAGTGCAAGACACAGATTGCAGTGTAAGAATCTATATGAGACAAGAGTATAAAGACAGGGCATTACATCTTTGTTAAGATCCTAGGTTCTTTACGCCATTAAGCTTTTTAATCAGAAACTACTGAAGCCTTTCTTGTTGTGCTATATGTCTGGACAAGTATCTACCAAAGTGGACATTGTACTTGATATCTGGTCTAATTAAAACTAAGCATAGAGAAATATTTTTTAATAATTATTTTGACGTTGATGAAATGCCTTTAATTATCATTTGTGTAAATAGGAAGATTTTCTGACTATTGATGATACATTCTGATTGAAAGAAAGGGAGCTGTCAACTGAGGTGCCAAGATTTCTAATTGTTGTACTGGTTTTGAATGGGTTAATGGCTTTTGTATAGCCTGGCGGAATATTTATTTCCCAAAAGCAACCATTATATTCTTTTTTTCATTAATTATAGCCATTTTCAGGGTGCCATTGGTTTGTAAGATTTAGTTCTTCTTGCAATGCTACCATATAATTGAGTGCTTTGACAAGCACTCCCAAATTGCAATCATCAATAAATGTTATTAGTCATAGGTCAAGGTTAGGTATGTTGCGAATAGAGATGTATATATGTCAAACAGAAGGGGTCCAGCACTGATCCCTGAGGTGCACTACTGCTTTCTTATTTGTTTTCAGAAGTAACACCTGCTACTTTTAGGTGAGTGTGACCTTTTAGTCAATTCTGAATCCATCTTACCATGTGTGGGTCTACATTCAGATCTTTAACCATACCTGAATGGGGTATGGTGAATAAAGGCCTAGCCAAGTTTCAAATAGGCTGTTGAACTGTATGACTTCCATTCACATTCCATTCACAACCTCCAGGACTTTCTAAAAAAAAATCACCAGTTTGTGCATACACTATCATCCCTTTACAAAACAGGTGACCAGTGGCACATTTAATGAAGTCAGATATAATGTGCCATAGATATAAGCTAGTCCATCTAACCGGTCAATAGTCCCTGTGTCACTGGTGGGTCTTTCAGTATGGAAGGGCATTACAACTGCTATCCTCCACACTTCAAGGACATACCCAGTGGTTAAACTTAAGAAGAACACATTTAGGAGGAGTTCTGTGATGCCATGTTTGACACTGTTTATTATACAACTAGGTATGTTGTCTGGTCTAACCAATGTGGCATATTTGGCATTTGAGAGCAGAGTTAGAACATGCTCTTTTAACATATTTGGTGGTGTTAAGAATTCAGGTATTTGCAAAGTTTCAAATGCTGTCATTGGGATGAAATTTGCATTAAACTTTTCTACCAGTATATTTGCAATGTCCTTTGGGTCAGAGGAGGTAATACTATTTTGGATTTATTCAGAGCACTGTTGTGTATTGTTTTTTATATTCCTAACAAGCCTAAAGAACTATTTATAGGTGTATGTGGTCATAGCTACAAGTTTTAGTTCATGCTCAGCTTTGGTCCTCCGAATTGTAGATTTCAGTTCTTTGGTAATCCCTTTGGTAGAGTCTTTAAGGTGGGTGGATTTATATTTATGTTAAGCTTTTAGGAGTTTCTTACTTCTATTATAAAGCTTTGTTAATGCTAATGGCTTGCTTTTGAATGTCTTAGTATATTTGGTTCTCATAGGGATTGCTGGGTTTAAGTATTTTTCTACATAGGAGAAAAGCTCCAAACCATAAATAGTAGCTAAAGCTTTATAAGGGTCTGTGTATTGCAAGTAAATTTAGAGAGCTACTCATTGAGTTTCATTAAGTTTGCTATCTTGAAGTCCACATATTCAGATTTGTTCACTGGGCTGGAATTTGTGGCTTTAAAGGGGGAAGGTTACTAATTTGTGGTCAGATTTAACCAGTGAGGTAGATAATATGGGAGTGTTGCAGGACAGGAACATATTGGTAAGGATGTTCCCAGTTGGTGTACCATCTGCATGGAGTTTGCATGTCATCCATATGTCCACTTGAATTTTGGCTGGGATGTTGGTTTCATCCCATATTTGTGCAGACAAGTGAATAGGTGAACTGGCACAAACTGAAACTGCCAGTAGAGGTGCTGTGAGTGTGTGTGTGTGTGTGTGTGTGTGTGTGTGTGTGTGTGTGTGTGTGTGTGTGTGTGTGTGTGTGTGTGTGTGTGTGTGCGCGCGCGCTCGTGCACGTGCATGCATGTATATGTGTGTGTGCGCGCACATGTGTGTTCCTGTGTGTGTGCCTGCATGTACCCATCTACAACAGGTTCCATCCAGCTCCCCTGTGATCCTAAGTAAGATAAAGTGGAACCTGATCATGACACAAGTCCAAAGAAAGAATGCATTCTTCCCTTGATTGTGACATCAAATATGTCTTGGTTTATTGCATCTGAAGCTGTCTTTTTTAACCTTGAAAAACTAGAAAAATAAAAATAAAATAACGCTGTAAATCTGTGTGCTTTTTAACACACTGAAGAGGTAGTCACAAGATGGGATGTGGTGGTATTTAAAAGACTATGGGATGGAATAGCCTTGCAATATATCTCATAGGAGGTCTCATACACATTTTGGCACAGCCGTGACAACAGCATTGTCATTGTACATATAAAGCAGAGGTCCAAAATGAATAGGTTGAACATTTGTTGTAAAATCTGAAAAATGTTCACAGCTGTATGCTAGCATTCAGTGTGGTGAATACAGTATATTAAATAATAATTGTAAGGTTTTTTACTCCAGACTTGAAATACATCACTTTCTTTGGAGTGATACAGATCTATAATAGCTATTATTTGTTTTGGTTTGCTAGTAAAACTATTAAAATTTCGATGATAAGAAGGTCGAGTCTACAAACTACTGCAGTCTTTCCTCGAAAGTCAGCATGCCAAATACAGGCATGCATGAAAATTACACCGAATGCCAAAACTCACTATTTCTTTAGACCCATGAACAAGTTCTAACATGAATTTGGAAGGAAGACAAGTTCAAACAGTTGGTAATGCCGATACTCAACATTCTGACTGTCGACATGTGGGATTCACACAACTTGACTCGACCTTCCAAACATCAAGCATGTAATTGTTAATAGATTTTTTTTCAGATGTTAACAAATATGCTTATAGCACGTTTAGTATGCAAAGTAGCCTTTAAAGCTAGATATTAATCCTTTAAATCAATTTTTAGTAATCAGTAGGCTAATAACAATAGTACTCCGAGAATGTGTCGTAAAAATGCAAAAATTGGCACAAACATGAAGTAGCAGTTTACTTGACAAATATAGTCTTATAACTTTGCTAATTTTCAGTATTTGAAACAACTTGCAACTATTTTTTTACATCTGATAGCTTTCATTTTTCAAAGCCAGATTTTTTTTGCTCATTGAAAAGGGACTGCCACAAAGGAGGCAACTCTTCTGAACCATCCAATTTCTGTCCTATATCAATCTTGTCACCCATATCCAAAATTCTTGACAGAGGTATCCAGCAGCAGGTAATGCAATATATATTGCAAAACAATCTTTTAACCAAAACCCAACATGGCTTCCGACCTAGCCACAGCACAGCTACAGCCCTGTTATCTTTTACAGACACCATGAACCAGAGAGGCAGGATGCTATACAGCCTCAGCATTCCTTGATCTCTCCAAGGCCTTTGACACAGTGTCTCACCTATTACTTTTGAACACACTGTCTAACTTAGGCTTCTCACATAACACAGTAAAATGGTTTCAGAGCTACCTCAAAGATTGTAAACAAGAAGAGAAATGGTCCAATGAACTCTCACCCTTTCTCCACAACCCTAATGGAGTCCCTCAAGGCTCCATCCCTGGACCCCTACTCTTCAACATTTCCACAAACAACCTTCACACTGCCTCTCACTCTGGAACCCTCATTGAGTAAGCTGATGATTGCACCATCATCTGTACTGCTCAATCACTACCAGAACTACTTTCAAAAACTCAGCAGTTCTTTACTGCAGTTGAATCCTGGTTAAGAAATCCTCAACTCTTTCTTAATCCAAAGAAGACTAAACTGGTACTCTTTCACCCCATAAAACACCTCCCTTGTCACTGATCATTTCAACATCCTTGCATATGACAACACTGTCATAGAAATAGTGCAGGAAACCAAACTTCTAGGAGTTACCATTGACAATAAACTTTCATTCAACCCCCATATATAGTAAAATATAAAGAAAACTCATAAAAATGGGACTTTTATATAGAAAGAAACATTTGTTTACTGCAGCAACCAGAACTACCCTGGCAAAAACATTTTTACTTCCCTCCCTTCTTTACAGTGCCCCTATCCTAACTAACTTACAAACTTCTACTTTAAGCAAGATGGAATAGTGCTGCAAAAAGTTGCAAAGTTTGTCACAAACGCTAAATATCACACACGCCACTGTAAACTGCTACTACAACTAATCTGGCTTGAACTCCCTAACCAACTTGCCTTTATTCAGCTATCCACCTTGCACAACCTTATTTTCAAGCCTACTGCCTGCCCTGCATTAGCCAACCTAGTCACACCTTACACACCAAATCAATCCCTACGATCAGAAGACAAAACTCTCTTAGCTAACTCAAAACCCGCAAGAAAACCAGGTCACTCTCTGTATTCATACTCTGTCTCTATACTATGGAATTCACTACCTCTTGCTACCAGGTCTATGCTTGGCTTAACTCATTTCAAAGACTCTTTAAAAAAATCATCTCAAAAATATATGTCTCTGCTCCTGCATAAAGCCTGCCTAATACTCAGCTCTTCCTCTTCTTCCACACTAGCTTCATCCTCCTTTTCTGTCATATTTCACTGTCTCTCCCTAAAGCGCTCCTAACTCCATCTCTGTTTCTATACATTATCCTTAAGTTACTGCTCAAGCTGTAATTTCTCTATTCTTCTTAACTCTCTCGCTATCTTTCTGCATCACTGACATTCTGGCTATTATTTCCTAACTGATTTTTTTTTTCATGTACTATAAAAGTCAGTGTCGTACAGTGCACTACCTACATACTATTTTTGGAGACTATCTACTCACAGGCTATGTATATGGTGAGAATGACTGTTATTGTGTATAATGTTTTAACTCTATAAAATTGTCTAGATTTGTAGTATATATTGGAACATCTTGTAACATAGTTTATGTTCTTTCAACTTATTTTTGTATAGTATTTCTAATGTAATTTCTATTGTATTGGATTATACTGTATTTGTATTGTACTGTATGTGTAGCTTTTCTCCCCAGGTCTCTGCTGAAAATGGGTTATGTAGACCCAGACAGACCAACCCGCTAAACAAATGTCAAATAAATAAATAAATAAATAAATTATGCCTTCAAAGTGTGATGCAAAAGTATTTTTATGGGGTAAGATAATAAAAAGTATATGCTGAAAATGTTATGCTAAGGGGGACTTCCAGTGATGTGTGTGATGGCAAGGGTGCATCGTTAAATAACACCGGTTGTGCCAAGCAATGCTTCTTTTTCTTCCTGTGCCTGCAAATTAGCCACCACAGTATCTGTACCATAGTGCAGTTGTCCTATATAAAAATAAACCTTTCCTTACCCCACTAGCAAGGACTGCCATTGCCCGCACTCATCTTCTCTCCACCCTTTTCTATGCCTCCTCCATTTTCACTAACTTGAACAAATCTGAACTCTGCAAACTCTCAAGCTGTTATAATCACATTGCTAGATCTGCCACTGGCTCTTCTTACTGAACTCACCACTGTCAAAACCTTAGACCTCTAGGATGGCTACAACTGACTAGCTCACTTCAGTACAATCAACTTGTAGTATTCCACAAAATTCTCAACCAACCAGATAATATCCCATGCACTTAAAAACATTATTTATCCCCACAGGAGCATAAGGCCACTGCAATCTTTTAACAGACTACTAATTCAAACACTCAAAACTAACAACTCAGCTGGTGACTCCTTGTTTTCTAACTCGGTTGGCAAAATTTGGAATTCACTTCCAGCTGATCTAATACTAGAACCATCATTAAACCAATTCAAGAAAAATCTCAAACAGTTTTTCATGACACACTGGCTTTGCCCCTACCAGAACCCAGACTAACTCCTTCCATACTATAGTATACAAAACAGTATTGTAAGGAATACCTAGCTGCTTGTATCTGATTGTCTGTAGCCATA
Source organism: Protopterus annectens (assembly GCF_019279795.1). NCBI lineage: Eukaryota > Metazoa > Chordata > Ceratodontiformes > Protopteridae > Protopterus > Protopterus annectens. The sequence continues at coordinate 574,955,165 of NC_056728.1, read as the reverse complement.
TACGATTCAGCTATGTCTGACAAAAATTGTTTTTAATGTTCATGCTTAATTTCAATGTAATGTTTTTAATGTTGGAGCTTTTCTCCCTGGGCCTCTGCTGAAAATGGACATGTATCCAGTCGGACTATCCCGGTCAACAAATGTAAAATAAAATAAATAAATAAGTAAAATCCGGGTAGACTGGGGGGGGGGGTCTATTTACACCCTGTCGTTTATCGTGTATGCCTAAAAAGGGCTAAATGGGTGGGCAAACAATGGGTTACGTGAGAGCAGTCACCTGCTTCTGTGGACAATGTAGCTCTCAGTAAGTCTAGCCCAACTTATAAGCAATTGCATCCACATGCACGTTCTTAGTGTACAGAAAACATCTTCAGTCTAAATGCAAAAAAGAGCAGGACAGTGGCTTTCAGTAAAAAAGCTGCTCCCACATCATATCTTATAAATGGAACTCCTCTTCAAACAGACACAGTCATAAGAAACTTGGATACTTGTAAGGACAACTTTTTTTCATTCAATCATCATATTTCCACTATAGTCAGGAAACCATTCTATTTTGCCCACTTAATTTCCAAGGAAATATCTTCAAGATCCAAAGACGTTATCCTACCACAGCACTGTTCTCTTATCAGAGCCATCATTGAACATAATACCCCCCTTAGATATGTATAAATCCAAGCATATGGCAGTTGAGAAGGCCTTATATGTGTCTAACCAAAAAAAGAAAAAGAAAACCTGAAGGCCTTAAATCCCTCAACTATCCCAGGGGATTAGCACAACTCTCCTTATACTCAATAGCTGACTGGCTGCTTCAAGGTAATCTGTGTCTCATGTTTCAAGCCATTAAAGTCCCAGTAATATTTCATCTCCTATTTCTTCACAAAACCAGTGGCTCAACAAACACCCACACTAAGGACGTAAAGCCATACAACCAAATAAACAATACTTGCTGGTAGGATAGTCTGCTAACACAATGTATTCCCAGACTATGAAATAAATTATTACTGCAGATCTCTGCAGGTCAAACAAAGTAATAATTTGACAACCTTCAAGGTTAGTCTTGTTAGTTACACAAATGTATGCTGGGGTATCATGTATGGCCCTGCTCAATTTGGAAGATTATCACTATTTAGTACTTGAAAATGGGGGCAAGAACTTCTAAGTGTATCTACATAAAGGTGAATATAATTAGGAATTGTCTCTGTGACTGTTTGCTTAGCATCATTCCTGTGTTTAGCCTCCAGGCTCATCTAAGGACTGTAATGGAAAGAATACCCATAACGCATGCATCCTCATCCCTCCTCCCTGAGAAAGGTGAGTAGGTAAAGTCTCATCATTTCTCACTTACTTTATCACTTCCAGTCTCCTTCTGTCTCTTTTTATCCATCCATCTCCTCTCTCTTTCTCCCCTTCTCCCACTCCCTTTCTATCTCTCTCTCTTTCACTCTCTACCCCTCTCTCTTTCTCCATCCATCTTCTCCATTGCCTTGGTTACAAGTCCAGTCTAAGTCATATGGACCATAGACAAGGCTCTGTAACATATCTTCAGCAAGCATAGAAGGCAACATGCAATGTTATAAGAAAGTCAATCCTATGCAAAAACACAGCATCTCTTTTTCAAACCACTACCAAGGCCCAGGATGAGTTCTAGCTGCATGTTTCATGGCATTCTCATGTGACTGTGGCAGCTCATCCATTTACTTTATTAATGGGGGAACTGAGATACATAAATTATTGCCTCACAGAAAATGTATAATCCAGCTTTGTGCTTCTATGCCTTTTTAATGAACTGAGGTAAATAAATGTTGTCTTATAGACCTTGTTGAATGTGCATGTAGCCAAACGAAAGTTATGGAGCAAGCCCTCCCCAACCCCCTCATACACAGATATAGTTCATGACATGTAGCTGTCAGCATCAGTGGAGCAAACTAAACATCTGTTCAAGTATGATGATCATCTTGAAGACAAGTATCATTTAAGGTATCAGAAAAGGTAGAAGGTAAAGATGCAGTTACCTATGTTAAAATCAGTGCAAAGTAATAGATTCACTCCAGCCTTACGCATTATTATGAGACACCCTCTGCAGAACACTGGGGTCCATATCAGGATCATTGGCTCATCAGTGATGTGTAGGGGTCCCTTTCTAAACTTACTCTCTCAAAGACCATTCTGAACATCTTTTACGTTTACCATCTGATCTATGTTTTCATCTTATCTCTAGAAACATTACTAAAACTAACCTTTCAGAAGCTTGGATCACTGATCTCAGGGAAGATATTACCTCCCTCCCTACAACATGATTAAAGAATAAAAGACCTACCCTCCCTCTTTGGTAAACATTTTTATCAAATATTTAGGAATAACTAAGCAGGTGTGAAATGGTGAGAACGAGAATGTTTCTAGTCTAAAAGAGACTTCAGACCTTCCCCATAAAAGCTCCAACCTCTCAGACAGAGTCCTCTCCAGATTGGGTTGTATTACAATCCACACATAATGGAAAAAAACTAACTGGTTAATTTCAGCTTGCCTGCCACTGCTTACTTCATTACAGGGATTTAATTCCACTTGGATGCCCTCTCGCTACTAATAGATGTAATATTTCTCGGTGACAGCCTGCTTTGGTTATGCCTCCTCCACAGTAGATTTAACTATCACTGTTCTTTATTTAGCTTAACTTGGTCAATATTTGTCTCAATCCACTTTCAATCAGTGATACTCTTAGACCTAATATTAACTAACATGACTGACAGGTGCAACAAGGTCAAGTCCTACATGCCCCAGTCATAATTAAACATCACTAATTGATATGCATACAAAGAGACTGATCTCCAAGATTACCAAGTAATATAACTGCTCCCAATCATGCTCTAACTTAGTTTAATAATGATCACCTTCAAAACCAAGATTTGATTTACCTAACCCTATATATCCTATGCAAATGAATCACTATCCCTCATGTATCCAAGGTACTTAACAACTCATGCATACAATAGATAAAGCATGACACTCTTAGGAAGCCAGTAACAACTATGTGCAATACAATAATTGTCTTTCCTTAGGATGGAACATTAAATGCAGAGCTTTCTGGTCAGAGGTCAATAATCTAAATATAAATTCATTAAACATTTGCTTGACTTAAACACACAAAAATAACTCTTTAAAGAAATCAGAAATATACTAAAATAATTTCTCACTGCTTTACCAAATCCTCCTCTTGCACCCTTATTTGCCCATACTATATACTACATACTGCATACCACATACTACCTGCTACACACTACACACTACATACTACATACTAAATATTACATGCTACATACTATTTACCACATACTACATACCACATATTACCTACTACATACTACACACTACATACTACATACTACCTACTACAAACCACATACTACATACTACACATTACATACAGAGTAAACTTTTCAAGTACAAAGTTGAGATCCCAAAAAGGTGCCACCAGTTTCCTAGGTGGACAGATATGCAACCCTCCTTTCAAAAACTGTTTAACTTGAACGTGGTTAGAAAGATGAGGAATCAAAGGGCAGACACTCAGAAATTTCCAACAAATTTCCCTTATAAGATCCTCGAAAGCTAGCTACAAAAACAAAATCATCACTAATTCTAAGGACAACCACAAAGCATTCTATAGCTATGTCAGGAATCTCAATGGCAACACCCAGATCTGCTCTGAGTTACAGCACAACGACACGAAAATTACAGAACCAACTGATATTGCCAACATCCTGGCAGATAGGTTCAGTGCTAACTTTCCCTCCCCCCTCACCCCCTCACCCCCTAAAGGGCCTACATCTATACAAAAAGAATGCAGAGTCCCTGTAATCACAACTATACAGGTAAAAGCTGCACTCTCTAAAGCCAAAAACACAGCATCCATGGGACCGGACAACATCCCAGGCTGCGTTTTACACAAACTTCAGAACGAACTGGCTCCCCACCTAAGCACCATGTTCAATAATAGCCTCACATCAGGCTTTGTACCCAATGAATGGCACACAGCAACAGTTATCCCACTCCACAAAGGGGGAGCCACCACTGATCCCGAGAACTATCGCCCTTTTAGCCTGACGAGCCTGGTCTGCAAGGCCATAGAACGTATCATCATGGAACTCATAAACAAAGACATTGGTAACGTCCAAACTCTGGATCCCACAAAGTTCGGGTTTGTGAAAGGCAGATCATGCCTCCTGAACCTGATTGACTTCTTTGAGGCAGTCACCAAAGCCGTAGATGAGGCTAAGGTGGTTTACACAGCCTATCTTGACCTTGCCAAGGCTTTCAACACCATCCCCCATTCTGAAATTATAGCTAAACTCACTAAACTAGGTATAAATCCCTACATCACAAGATGGGTTGCAAACTGGCTCACTGACAGAACCCACACTGTAAAAGTTGCAGACTCCAAATCTGACCTCAAACCAGTGACAAGTGGAGTACCACAGGGTTCAGTCCTGGGACCTCTTCTGTTTGGTATTACTTCTCTGAAGTACAGGCTAACACAGAAGGCCTCTGGCTAATGAAGTTCGCAGATGAATGCAAACTAGGAGCCATAGTCAAGTCCCCAAATGATGTGGACATCCTACAGAAGGGCCTTGCTGAGACAGATGCCTGGTGTCAGAGCCATGGCCTCAAGCTCAATGCCAAAAAGTGCAGTGTCATCCCCTTTGGTAAAAACTCTCTACTCATGAACTACCACATAAGCAGCAATCTACTTAAGACCAACTGTGTGATAAGAGACCTTGAGACCCAGGTGGACAGTAGTCTCTCCTTTGATAGTCACATCGCCACAGTAGTCAGGAAGTCCTTCTACATGGCACACCTCATCATAAAAGGGTTCTCATCCAGGAAAAAAGAGGTCATTGTTCCCCTCTACTCAACACTCATTAAACCCATTATAGAGTACAACGCCCCTTTTAAAATGTACCTCACAAGACATCTGCAGCAGCTGGAAAGGCCACAGAAGTACCTCACAAAGAGGATTACTGGCCTCAAACAAATGCTCTACACTGACCATCTCAAAAAAATCCAGCTTTACTCCGTAGCATATCGCCTACTCTGAGGTGATCTCTGCCTAACATATAAAGCTATGTCAAACCCAGAGCTGTTGGACATGCTACACCTAAAGAAATTCCAGTCCCTCCAAGCTACACGCTCTAGGGACCTAAGCCTTGTCACCACAATAAACTGGACATGCTGGAGGGATAGATTCCTGTCCCAAGGACTTCCCATACTCTGGAACAGGTTACCGATCTATGTCAATCAAAGTTCTCCATTAGCACTCTTTATGAAAAATCTTAATGAGTGGATGGGAAATAGGAAATACACCCCGGGGATCACTTCTGTGTCTCTGCTCAATAGTGGCACAGGAAAATAACTTTCTTGGGTGGCGTAAGCCAGGGAACCTTGTTGGCTAGGTTTAAATAGGCACTTTGGCTGATAGCCTAGTGCCTACCTATGAACCTATGAACCCATGAACCTAAATGCTCCTTGACAGAGAAATATAATAGGCCAGAGGACAGTAGCTTGGACAAATGATCAAGAACCAGACTCAGCTGGGCCTGAAGAGGATCCTGGTTCCTTGACTTGCACCAAGTGAAAAATCTTTCCACTTGCACATATATGATTTCCTAGTTGTAGGTTTTCCATCTCTTTTAATACCTGCTGCAAGTCATCAAAAAAGGTGCCTACAAGGTATTAAAATTGTATCAACCAAGCAGTTCAGGGTGGGGTGCATCAAACAGCCCTTGTCTTGTGTGAGAAAATCCAGTCTGTAGGGAAGCTTGTGGTAATCACCCTTGGTCAGACTGAAAAGAAGGATGAGCCACTGTTGCCTGGCCCAAAAGGGAATCAGAACCACTATTTTTGGAGAGTCTTTCTGAATCTTCAGAAGAACTCTGGATATCAGTGGAAAGGCTCAAAATGCATACAGGAACATTCCCATCCATGGGCATGAGAGGGAATCAATCTTCCATGCCTGTTTGCCAGGAGGCCTGATGCAGAATTTCTCCAGCTGTCTGTTGTGAAAGCAGGCAAACAAGTCTACTTGAGGTTTTCTCCCACAGTTGAGTGAATTGTCAGAAGACCCAAGAATGGAGTTTCCATTCATGAGGGTCTGTCCTGGACCTGCTGAGCTTGTCTGCAATGAGGATTTGCTCTGATGGAATGTATGAAGACTGCAGAGTCAAACTGAGCTCATTTGCTATCTTCCAGAATATCAAAGCCTGTCTGCAAATAGTGAAGAGTCTAGTACCCCCTTGTTTATGCACCACATCACTGTAATGTTTGTATGCACTTGCAGAGTTCCTGGGAACCTGAGATGATTTAAGGCTTTCAAAGCTCTGATCGCTGTAAACACCTGATGTTTATATGCTTCTGTGTGTTTGAAATGTTTCACAAAGCTTGCACTTTTATCCCTTTGGAAACGACATCCCAAGTCATGTTTGATGCATGTATAGTTACACACTCTATAGGGTCAGAAAGGAAAGTGATGGGGCCAGAACACAGGAGGTTGTTGTAATGGTTAAGGTGTTTGCCTTACAAGCACATGGTGCATGGTTTGATTCTCATATGGGATAATTGGTTGGACTTAAATGGCCCACAAGGTCAGTTAGCTTACTACTAATCTATGAACATATGAGAGACCTGCATTGCAAAGAGAGCTGGTGTATCTAGCAAGGAATCTCCCTTTTTTACAAATCCCAGAACTTGGACCTGAAAAGATTAGGAGTGTAGATGCCGAATCCAGGCTGATGTGAGGTAATATTGTAATTTCCTCATGTGTAGTCTGGCCAGAGCAAGCATGAGAATCATAGATGCCATGTATCTCAAAATCCTGAGAAGAGAAATTTCCTTACAAATGCATGGTTTTGATTGTAAAAATGCAGAAAGAACAATTGGGACATCTTTATTTTGTCTGGATGAGGAAAGGCTTTTCTCATGGCAGAACCTAACAGACATTCCAGGAATGCAACTCCATTGGAAGGGATGAGAGAAGATGTCTGAAGGTTGATTTGAAAAACCAGACTGAGTAGAAAATTCTGGAATATTTGTATAGACTCCTGACAACTGGAAAAAAAGAGTCTGCAAAGATAAGACAGTCATCTAAATATGGAAGATGTGAATACCATGAAGCCTGCAATAAGTAATGACTGGAGAAAGGCACTTTGCTAACACTCTTGATGTAGTGGAAAGTCCAAAGGGTAAGACAGATAACCAATAATCTAAACCAGATACAGCAAACTTTAAAAAAAATATTTGAACTGTTTGCCAGTGGGAATTTGATGATTGGCGTCTTTTAAATCTAGCTTTGCAATTAAGTGGTGGTAGGGGTGAGGAAGCAGGGACTGAAGGGATAAAATTTTGAAATTCTGAATTCTGAATAAAAAATTTAGAAAGGAAAGGTACAGTACATGCCTCCAAGTGCCTTCCCCTTTTTGGTACTAGAAAAATCCTTGAATAAAAGCATTTGCTCAAATGGCAGAGAGGTAAAGGTTTGTATAACTACCTAGGCCTGAATCTAGTGCAGAATGGGAGAAAGGAGAGAAACTTGGTTCACTAGGTAAGGAGGAAGCCCCTAAGAAGGGAGGAAGAATGGATTCCTATCGGTAAGTGTAACTCTGATGAATTGGATTTGGAACCCACCTCTCTGTAACACGCTGGTGCCACAAAGGAAAAGAAAATGAAGCCTCAGAGAGAAGCAGAGGCTGCCAGGGTGGGGAGGGGCTGAAATCTGAGTGGGCCGCTACTCATGCTGATTGACAGGACTATCCTGTATGTTTTGAGGCTATTCTTTTCTTTTTGGAGCCTTGTTGCCATTGCCTTTTAAAATTATGTTTCCTGGCACCTTGCTGTTTAAACGTCTTATAGAAAAAGGGAACAGAGGCAGAGGGAAAGTTTTCATCTCCTTTGCAAAGCCAGGGAACAGATTATTTTATTTATTTATTTATTTATTTATTTTACATTTGTTTACTGGGAAAATCTGACTGGATATACTTCCCTTCTCAGCGGAGACCTAGGGAGGAAAGCTCCACATTTACAACAGGACAGTTGTACAAAATATCAAAACATTACAACAAAGAAGTAACACATAGATAGTGTAATACATACAGAGGCAGAGGGGAAGTTTTAATTTCCTTTACAAATCCAGGGAACAAATGATCATGGAAATGATGAACAAAGACTTAGGCAACCTTCAGACAATGGACCCAAGCCAGTTTGGTTTTGTCAAGGAAAGGGCATGCCTACTAAACCTGGCTTACTCTTTTGAGAAGGTCATCAAGGTAAATGGATGAGGGGAAAGTGGTGCATACACTCTACCTGGACCTGGCTAAGGGATTTGATATAATAGGTGCATAGTGACAAACTCACCAAACTGGGCACAAACCCTATATAACTTACTGGATTGACAGCTGTCTTACAGACAGGACCCAGGAGATCAGGATTGATGATACCACCTCCACTAAGAGACCGGTCACCAGTGGGATACCTTGAGGCTCCATGATGAGATGGTTCATATTTGGCATCTACTTCTTAAACATAAAGGCTAATTTCAAGGGTCTTTGGCTGACCAAGTTCACAGATGACTGTACATTCCCTCCAAGACACAAACATCTTACAAGAGTATCTAACACAGACAAATGACTGGAGCCAAAATCACTGATTAAAACTCAGTGTGAAGAAATGCACCATAGTGCCTTTTGGGGAAACTGCCACCCTGGCTAATTACTCCATCGACAAGAAAACCCTAAAAAAGTTGACCCGGTAGTCAGGGATCTGGAAACATATGTAGACAGTAATCTGGCCTTTCACTAACATGTGGCCAAAGTAGTAAGAACATTATTCTGTCACCCAGCTTATAAGTAAGGCATGGCAGCCAGGTCCAAGGAAGTCATAGTGCCACTTTATTTGGTCACTATCATACCCATTATTGAGTATAATGGTCCATTTGGCACGTACCTGACCAGTTATATTCAACAGTTGGAACCCCCACAAAGGTTCCTTACCAGGAGAATCCAGGGTATAAACACATTGTTCTATATGGATTGCCTTAAAGCTCCATCTCTATACTCAGTCTCCTACAGGTTACTGAGAGGCAATCTATGCCTAGTATACAAGGCATCCCAAGATCCAGCTCTGATGGACCTTTTGCACATCTGCAAAATAAACAGCATCAGAACCACTAGTTCCAAGTATTTACATTTTTCATGTGACATAAATAACAGATGTCGGTGAGACAGATATGTGCCTCAGAGGATCACCATGATCTGGAACAGGCTCTCTATCCATATGAAATAAAATCCATCTCTAACCATATTTAAGCATAACCTCGAGTAATGGATGGGAAATCAGAAATTCACCCCCTGGTCAGGCTGCCATGACTCTAATTTTCAGAAATAGACAGTAATGCCCAAATTAACATACCCCTCACAGATAACCTACAGAAACTTCCTAACATACCTCCTCCTAATAAGTGCTCATGATACAAAGGGACATAGTTGGGTTAGATTGTATGGCTAGACTTATATAGGCCCTGGTGGTCATTAGCCTAGTATATACCTATGAACCTGTGAGAAAAGGAAGACTGAAAAATTTGAGTCACTCCTTGTATTAACTTTCCCCTTTCATCACATTTCTTCAACCCCTCAGTTGCAGAAAAGCCAAACAGAACCTCCTCACCTATGGGAGAATTAAAAATTTCAGTTGTAACTTCTTCATTGGAGATTTTATGAATGAAGCCAAGACAGTCTTCTCAATACTGGCCCAGAGGCAGCAGCTCTAGAAAAGGAATCAGCAGCATCATAAGCACACTTTAAAATGGCCAAAGTTAATAGCTGGACAAATGACCAGACTGGTGAAGCAGCTTTGTGAGAGAACACACTTAGAACACTTCCAAAAGAAGCTTTGTTTTATAGCATCTAGGGTCATTTGTCCAGCTATTTATCTTTGACCACTAATTATTGTGGTCATACTTTTATTTCTCATCCATGCTTTGTTTTATTACACTTTAAAATGTGATCAGTAAATTCAGAAACAGATGTAACACAGGCATTCAAGGATTTTTTTTTTTACCTTAGGAGAAGGAATGTTAGCTATTTTTCTTCTTCATGTTCTCAAAATATAGAAGTATAAACTTTAGCACATGTGCTTGACAGTTTATAGTCATGAAATTCAAAGTGCTAAATGATTCTTCTCCAGCTTAATCATTGCTTTCCCATCCTTATTGGAGGGAATGGTATTAGTAGCAGTAAAATGCTTAGTATAAGCATTTTTGGATAAAAAAAATACAGCTAGGTCTGCTTTAGGATTTGAAAGCAAATGTTTATGAGTCTGAGGTGCAATATATACCTTATCAAATTTCCTTTGAGAAGGAGATTGACTATCAGGTAAGCTAGAAGCTATGAGAAAACATTTTCTAAAGCAGGCAACACTTGAAGAATAACTGCAGAGTTTAGCATTTCATAGGTTCATAGGTTCATAGGTTCATACTAGGCTATCTGCCCAAGGGCATTTATAAGCCTAGCCCATAGTTATTTGGCTTTCGCCACCCCTTTAGTTTGAATAAAACTATGCCTATTATTTTGCTGTGCCTCTGTCAAGCAGTGACACTGAAGTAATCCCTGGGGTATATCTGCGATCCCCCATCCATTGGTCAAGATTCCTCTTGAACAAGGCCAGCGAGGTGCTCTGCCTCACATGTACCGGGATTTTGTTCCACAGCATAGGGAGTCTCTGGGTGATGAATCTGTCCCTCCAGCACGTTCTATTAATAACCGTGTCAAGGTTTAAGTCTCCCGCCCTTGTGGTTCTGATTTCCAACTGTAATAACAAACCATAATACATTTTCTGAGCTATAAGTATTTAATTCTTCTCCCACTGAAAAAAAAAACTCTTTAATCTTCAATAAACTTTTTGAAAATAACAAATCTTTAGGAGGGAAATCTGAAACCATACTTTCCTCAGAATCAGAATGTTCAGATTGTGAAAAAATTCCTGAGGTACAATCCTTCCCCTGCAATGCCTGCTGTTCTGCTTGAAATTCCATGTTGGAAAGAGAGAAAACTCTTTTCTTTTTTATACCTGCTTGAGGAAACAGAAAGCAAAGAAAAACCACCAATAAGTCACTGTAACAGTAAATAAGTTCCTTATCAATTCCCAATAAATCTTCTCTGTACATAGAAATAATAACAGGAGACCGTAAGACTTTTTTCACTATGTATCCCTTTCCTGGGAAACTCTCTGAAAAAGAACCAGCTCTCAACAGGCACACTAGTCCCAGAAGCAGGTTTCCTATCCCGGATACATCAAATTACTTCATCTGCTCCTCCTTCTGAGACTGATAACAATGATTCTGCCTTGGCCTCCATGGGCATTCCTCCAGCCACAGAGGCTGTGGCTATCTCCTCAACTTTGTTGGTTGAATATGCTACACAAAGAGGACTGAGGGAAAAAGATGAGTGGTCTGAGGAAAAATAGAGTCACCCACCAGTGGCTGAGGTGCAAGGGGATGGCCTGACACCCAAAGACTCCCTGAAAACGTCCCTTTTCTTCTTCTTCTTCTTGTGGACAGGGGAAAGTATAACTGTGGAGACCACAGACTGCTCCATTGGCAATCAAAAATGAGAGTTCAAAAGCTTTTTGCAGAGCATGGACAAGTTAATAAAGTGCAAAGTAGAGAATAAGTGATTGTAATGCAAGTAAACCACTGACAGCCCGCCACAAGCATGATATCCTTTCCCCAATGCACAAATTGACAAAATATGAGTAATTTTTTTGTCAAAAAGTAGATTTGTTCACATAAAATGTTCACATAAGCATTTGCACATGTATTTCATTAGAAATGCAATGACAGTGCATGAAAATATATTTCTTAGCTAATGCATATATTTCAGTCAGAAAAATACAAATTTTCCTCAGCAGAAATACAGTTACTGGAAATTTTTTCACAACAGGGGACTTATCTGCCCAGCTCTGAAGTATTGCTATTTATCTAACAATTCCATGAGGCCCGCTGAAACAATGCTTTTTGGTGGGGAAAAAAGTTCTGAAGCTTTTTGCACTCTAACCTTCTTCATATGGATCTTTGCTCAAACCCGTAATACTTGGAGCACATAGGAGGTACCCTTTAGCTTAGTAAGGTGGCTGATCACAAGGAGTCAGGCACATATAGCTTCAGCTACTACTGCAGTGACCTATACATTGAACTAAAACTGTTTAGGAACAATAATACATAATAACAACAATAATAATAATAATGCCAAACATAATTTTAACAGGCTTTTGTCACAGTCTCTGAAAGAAAAGACTTTAGGTAAATATATTTGTCTAATGCTTTGATTGTTGTATGTTTTAATTCGCTGTGTTTAACTTAAAATGGATTACCATTTTTTGATATTTCTAAAGGTGTATACTACAGAGAGGTGACTGGTAATTCCAGTCACAGCTTTGGAGAGCGCAGTTAATTCACACTATTTTCAGTCTTTATCTGAATCTTTGAAAATACAGTTTAGTCAAATATTTATGTACCGACACCTATGAATATGGAAATAATAGGCATGGATTACCTATTCCTGACAGCTAGTCCAGGAAGTTTGTCCAAATACCACTATAAACAGCAGGAACTTTGGGTCCAGTGCATTTCTATTCAATTTTTTTTTTGTTGTTGTCAAAGGTCATCCACATTACATTACAGGGAGTTGAGTCTCATAGGATCATAGAAACTGAGTTTTTGTTCCTTTTAAACTATTTGGGCTCCATTTCCACTGCGAAGTGGAAACGCTCATTTTGTGGATTTGTGTCTTATTCTTTTCTATTAAAGACTGTCAAGACACAAACCTTATATCATTAACAGCTTGTGTGTTGAACTTGTACATTAACAATAGCTGGCTGAGCAAGGCTTGTAACAGCTCATGAAACTAAGCATTGCTAGTACTGAACCCATACAGCTGATGTTCATAGGTTCATAGGTTCATACTAGGCTACCTAGGGCATTTATAAGCCTAGCCAGAGTGTGTTTGGCTTTCGCCACCCATTTTAAATTAATTTTGCTGTGCCCTTTTTCGAGGTTAGTATACTGTGCCTCTGTCTAACAGTGACACAGAAGTGATACCCGGGGTAAACCTACAATCTCCCATCCACTCATCAAGATTCCTCTTGAAGAGAGTCAATGAGGGACTCTGCCTAACCTGGACTGGGATTTTATTCCAGAGTGAAGGGAGCCTCTGGGTTATGAATCTGTCCCTCCAGCATGTCCTATTTATTTCAGTGCTGAGGTTCAAGTCTCTCAAGCTCGTAGCTCGATGGGATTTGAATTTTCTGAGGTGCAGCATGTCCATTAATTCCGGATTGGACATGGCTTTATACGTCAGGCACAGATCGCCTCTGAGCAGGCGGTATGCCACTGAGTAGAGCTGGAGTTTCTTTAACCGGGCAGCATATGGCATCTGTTTGAGCCCTTTGATCCTATTGGTGAGGTACTTTTGGGGTCTTTCCAGTTGCTGCAGGTGTCTGGTAAGATACATCCCAAAAGGGGCATTTTACTCAATTATGGGCCTGATGAGGGATGAGTAAAGAGGCACGATGACCTCCCCTGATCTAGATGTGAATCCCTTCATGATTCGGTGGGCTATATAAAATGTTTTTGTAACCACTTTGGCCACGTGGTTGTCAAATGAGAGATTGCTATCAACTTGGGTCCCCAGGTCCCTAATTACTTCTTCTGTACTTAATGGATTACCACCTATGTGGTAATTTGTGGGCACTTTGTTTTTGCCAAAGGGGATGACTATACACTTTTTAGCATTTAGCTTGAGGCCATGGATCTGGCACCAATTGTCTGTTTCTATGAGGGCCTTTTGGAGGATGCTTGTGTCGGCTGGAGAGTCGATTATGGCGCCCAGTTTGCAGTCATCTGCGAACTTGGTCAGCCACAGTCCTTCCGTGTTGGCCTGTACCTCCGAGAAATATATACCGAACAAGAGAGGTCCCAGGACTGAGCCTTGTGGGACGCCACTTGTAACTGGTTTGGAGTCTGACATGGCTCCAGCAATTCTAACCATGTGGGTTCTGTCCTTGAGCCAGTTTGCAACCTATCTAGTGACATAGTGGTTTATATTTAAGCTGGTGATCTTATCTATAATGCCCATGTGGGGTATTGTATCAAAGGCTTTTGCAAGGTCCAGGAAGGCTGTGTGGACCACCTTCCCCTCGTCAATGGCCTTGGTGACTGTTTCAAAGAAATCAACCAGGTTTAAGAGGCAGGATCTGCCCTTAACAAAGCCGAACTGGGTAGGATCCAGTGTCTGTAGGTCCCCAATATCTTTATTTATGAGGTCCATGATGATCCTTTCCATAGCTTTGCAGACCAAGCTAGTCAGGCTTATGGGGCGATAGTTTCCAGGATCCGTTGAGGCACCACCTTTGTGGAGAGGGACCACTGTTGCTGTACACCACTCTTTGGGTACATATCCTGTAGTAAGGCTGAGACTGAACAGTAGTTTTATGTTTGGCTTTAACTCTTCTTGGAGTTCACGTAGGACGCAGCTCGGGACACCGTCTGGTCCCATTGATGCTGTGTTTTTTTGCTTTGGAGAGGGCAGCTCTTACCTGAGCATCTGAGATGTCAGGGGGGCAGCACTTTGCTGGGATAGATATTTGCCCTTTTGGTGGGGAGGGGGGGAGAAGTTTGCGCTGAACCTGTCAGCTAGGATGTTGGCAATGTCTGTGGGTTAGGTGTATTTTTTGTCATTTTGGACTAATTCTGAGCATATCTGGGAATTCCCACCCAGGTTCCTAACATAACTAAAGAAAGCCTTGTGATTTTCCTTAGTGTCCTGTGCAATTTTTCTCTCGAAGCTGGCCTTAGATAATTTTATGAGTGCCCATATTTTTTTGCTAATACTGATCAGAGATGCCTTCCCTTTTTGGGATTTTGCTCTATCATGTAGTAGCTTCCTCCTCCTTCTATTGCATAGTTTGTTTATGGCTGGGGTCCACCAGACAGGACATCTGCCTTTGGAGGATTGGGTCTTGGTTTTATTTGGGATTGCATGATCCATGCATTCCTGAAGGTGTTCATAGAATGCGTTTATAAAGGATTCTGCTGTCTGGACCGTATTTTCCACAGGCCCGGGGGCTTTGAAGGATTCCACCTCGGTTTTGAGGAGTGTGAAATTTGCTTTAGAGAAGTTTTTCACTGTGGTTTTCAGGGCAGGAGGTGGAGTCGGGATGTGAATATCCAGTGAGATTAGTTTATGGTCTGATCTCACCAGTGAGGGATACACTTCTGGTCTGGAGCATAGAGTCCCCATGTTGGTGATGATCAGGTCCAGTATGTTTTCCCCTCTTGTGGGAGTGGTAACAAGTTGTTCCATAGCATTTGAGTTTATAAATTCTAGGAACCTTTGGGCTAGGGTGTTGGAGCTAGAGTAATGCTCCCAGTCTATGTTAGGGTAGTTGAAGTCACCCAATATAATGGTGTTTGGAGACACCTTCATATTTTCCAGTGTTCTCAGGAAGGCCGAGTGGGGTTCCTGGGTTTTGGAGGGTGGTCTGTAGCAGGCTATAAACTGGAAGGCAGTTTTACTCACTGTTAGTTGCACATGGATAGTCTTTGATGCTTCGTGCTGTGCCACCAACCTGGAAGTGTGGGTATCTTTGACGAATATTGATATTCCCCCTCCTTTTGTGGTTTGGTCCAAGTTTTGGGGCCAAAAAGCAAGGTATGAGGTATAACCTGGTAGTGCTAGGGTGCTCTCGGGAGCCTTGAACCAGGTTTCTGTTACTGCACAGATATTGATGTTCTCCATGCTAAGGAGAGTTTTGAGTGAATGCATCTTAAGGTTTAGACTTCTGACGTTGAGTAGCATTACTCTTAGTTTCTTATCCCTTGTGATACCTATGGAGGTGGGTTTGTCTTTTGAGCCTTGCCTAAAAAAGGCACTATGGGGGTAGCAAGAGCCTTTGCCAATATCCGAAAGCCCAGAGGTGACAGGTGCAAGCCGTCCCTAGCGAAGCATCGTGGCTTGTCGAGCATGTCATCCCAGTCTGACAGGCATTGGATCCCCTTTGAATGACACCAATACTTAAGCCAATTGTTGAAATTGATCATCTTGTCTTCATATTGTGGCATCATTCTTGGTGAGGGTAAGATGCTACTCAAGGTCAGGGTCATACCGGCCTGGGCTACATGCTCAGAGAGCTCCTCTATGTCTCTTTTCATGTAGTCCAGGGAGGTGCGCCTCAGGTCATTCACACCAGCATGGACAATGACTGAGTCATATTTGTACTTGCCTTGGAGTGACCTGAGTGCTTGTGTTATGTGACAGATCATAGCGCCCGACAGGCAGCTCACCGTGACCTTCTCCTTGTTCAGCCTGGTGAGCGGGACGTCAGTGTGCCTGACGATAGAGTCACCTATTACAAGTGTATCAGGTGTGTTGTTTAGCCTTAAGGTCTGTGACTGTTTGGCACACTGGCTTTGTGAGCTATGTGTTGCACGTGTTTTGTTTTGGGGTAGCGGTTGCTTGGGTGTCTGCTTTGGACGTCTCTGCTGCTTAGGCAGATTTTTATTTAGAGCCTCCGAGTATGTTTTTGTGTGTTTATGTGTTTGGTTTGCTGTCGTGGTAGGTCTCTGTGAGACTGGAATTGTAGTGAGTGTGGTTTCCTTCTCCTCCTGACTGGTTTCGCCAGTACTGAGTTGAGAGAGCTTAGCCTCCAGTATGGCTATATGGTTGCATCTCTCACATGTGTTGGAATTTGTTGGGAGGAGGAGAGGGTTGTCTGTGTACATGAGGCAGTTGTAACATTGCCTCAAGATTCCCAGATTCACCAGCTGGACAGGAGAGGAGATTGACAACTGACCTTTGGACATGCTAGAATAGTACTGGGAATTCCTTTATAATTGAAAAAAAGGGCCAATGGGGAACAAGGTAGTCAAGGGGAGTTTGTGAGGGTGTAGTGCTTTTAATTTTTTAGTGTTATATAATTGCTTTAGTGAGCAAGTGCCAGGTAACTTAAATGCAATGTGTTACAGGTAACTTAAATGCAAAATTGACAAACAGTAACTTTCTTTCAAGTGAAACAAATGTGTTTTAAACAGATGGGGAACATCTTCAAAAAATAAAACAAAGTATATTCTTCTCTCTTCTACTAGGAATGGCAAGTATTTTCAGACTGTTGCAAAGACCTTCTACCTCTGCTTTATGCAGTGCAGACAAACACGACAGTCCCAATCAGTAAAACTGTATGATAGTTAAAGATTTATTTCATATTTGCTGTGTACTAAAAAAGTGCGTGTGTGTGTGTGTGTGTGTGTGTGTGTGTGTGTGTGTGTGTGTGTGTGTGTGTGTGTGCATGCGTGTGCGTGTGCACGTGCGCGTGCGCGCGTGCGCACATGTGTGTGTGTGTGTGTGTGTGTGTGTGTGTGTGTGTGTGTGTGTGTGTATTTGTGTGTAAGTGCACGTGTTTTTGTCTGTGTGCTTTGAAGCTGCCAGTCACCAATAATGCTAACTGATAGTTAAACTAGATGTCTGTTGAAAAGTATTAAGTCCCACTTAGCAAAACCCTCATCATCTCTTCATCCTGAGTGTATCCACTGCTTATGTCCCCAAGGAGTAGAGAATGGCAGTCATATCCTTTTTCATAAAGGTGGTCCCTCCACTAATCCTAGGATTTAAAACTCTGTTAGTCTCACTAGTTTTATTTGAAAGGCTTTGGAATATATCACAGCTGAACAACAAACAAACAATTATCTAGGTGACCTTATATGTCTAGATACATATCAGTTATGCTTTATAAAAGGCAGATCATGCCTGCTCAGCCTGATTGTGTTCTTTGAAAGGGTTACTGAGGCCATGAATAAGGGGCAAGCAATCCCTTAATTATCTAGACTTGTTAAGGCCTTTGTCAATACCCCCCATGCTAAGAGTATTGAAAAAACTCCCGACCCTGCATTCATCCATATGTATTTCATTGGACTGGTAATTGGCTGTTCATCAGAACTCACAAAGTTAAGGTTGGGATATATTTATTTTAGACAGAAAAATGTCACTAAAAATGTCTCACAAGGCTCTGTCCCTGGTCCCCTGCTGTTTGCTGTATATTTCTGCGACATAAAAGTCAGTATCAAGGTACTTTGGCTAACCAAGTTTGCTGATAATTGCAAACTGGGGTTGGATGTCAAAATTCATTCTGATATTCAAATTCTTCATCAAAGGCTGGACCAAACAAATGCCTGATGTATTATTCATTGGCTTACCCTTAACACCAAAAAATGTAGCCATACGTCTCAAATTCTTCACACTTGAAATCTGGACAAAACCAAACATATTGGAGAGGGAGCTGAGGCTTAAAAATAGGGACAAATTTTAAATATTGCTCTTATAAACTTAGAAAGTTGCTAGAAATAAAGTTATGTATTAACATGCATTTTCTGAAGAATATGAATTCTTAAACTCAAATGTATGTAATTATTTAGTGACTTCAATCATCACTGATTTGCTAGAAAAAAAACAAATTTTATGAAGGACATATCAAAATTCTGAGTAAAAAATATAGACATTCTGTGGAAATCTGGGCATTTGACAGGTATGACTGTAAGATATTTCACTTTGGTAAATCTAGTATCACTCTTGCTTAGCATATAGATAGCATTCCACTTACATTTGAAACAGTCATCAGGGATTTGGGTATATATGTTATTAACAGACTCTCCTTTTACCACCATGCTTCTGTGGTGGTTAGAAAATCTTTCTACCTTGCACAGCTTTATCCTTCATGGCATCACCGCAAGGTTCAAAGATCTTATAAGCCCACTTTATTCATACCTTATTAGACCCATCATTTAATATAATCCACCTTTTTGCATTTACCTCACCAAGCACCTAAACCAGCTTGAGAAACCCCAAGATTTCTTCACCAAAAAGATCTCAAGTCTCCTTATTTACTCTGACAGACAGCTCAGTTTCTCTACACACTGTCATACAGATGTCTGAGGGGTGGTCTCTTATTACCTTTCAATGCTGTGAGTGACCAAGCACTCTTTGAACTCCTTCACCTAAATATAACAAGTGGTAAAAAACACCCAATCTAGAGACCGCAGCTTACACACACCAAAAAGACCAAATAGCATGGTAGATGCCTAATGCAATGTATACCCCATTTCAGGAATAGGTTGCCCTTACCTATCAAGCAGAGCAGTTCCCTAGCAACCTTTAAAATTTAAAACCAGTCTGAATGACTTGATGGGTGATCATAAATTCTCACCAGGAATATATGGAGAAAGTTTACTTAATTGGGGGTACTAACCTCCCATCATTACTGGGTGATGTGGCTGAGCTTCTTGATGTTTTTTTTTTGGCTGTAAACTTAGTAAAAAACTATGGCCCTATATTCTCTAGCTAAAGTTCTTAAAAGGCTAATCTACAAAAAATGGCCTGATTTTTCAGACAATCTTCTTAAAAACACATGGATTCAAAGCAAATTTCAGTGCTACTACTGCACTGTTTTATCATGATTTAAAACTGCATCGCGGCATCTGGCGAAGTCAATGCCACAATGCAGTTTGCACAAGTCTATCTGTACTTATTTGGGCCTTTTATAATAAAAAAACTTTTTTTATTAAAACCATGAGCCAAATGATTTAATCATTTCCCTGAGTGATGTCATGTAAGGTGGCTGTCCACAAACTGTAATGGACTCCTTTTTGTATATGCTCAACTTGTGTCCTTTAATATATATGGATGCATGGGGAAAATAAATTTTGCAAATTTTTTTATCAGTTTGTTTACATGTCTGAAAAAATTTGCTGATATAATGAAGATGCAAATTGGCACTTTATACATCACATAAGGTGGTGTAAAAGGTAAGTCATGAAAGTGTGATAAAACACTTTATCTTCCTAAACCTGGATAGAGATATTCTGTTAAGTACTGTCTTCACTGACCTGAAGAAAGCATTTGACCAAGCTAATTGTACTTTACTCTTACTGATCCCTTGAAAAAAATAATTGACAGCGAAAAATTCCATTTGTTTCAAACCCATAAAGCTTACATTAAATTAAATTTTATGTTTATTTAACGATTTTTTTAATTAAATGAATTTACGTCATATTGACTTCATTGGACGATTTAAATTGATTAGGTATATAAAGAGTGTTGGTGGGGATAGTTTTTGTATCTGAGGAAGTCTACAACAGGACGAAAAATGCTCTGATTCATTAAAGCGTTTAATTTTATACTTGTATGTTATCACTGTGTGCTGTGGAACTATTAAATGTCTGTGTTTACATTTGGCTTTAAAAGAGTCTTTGCTCTTCCTTTAACAGTGCTTTGGTTCTGTTTATTGGTTTGGTTGTGCACTGATACTCCTTGTTTGATCATTTACTACATTTGTACACTATCACAATTCTTTCCTCTCTCTCTCTCTCTCTCAATACACATATATATATATATATATATATATATATATATATATATATATATATATGGTTCCCTATCAGAAGCCTGAAACACTATAAGCCTGAAAATCAAAATCCTGAAAACTATAGACTGAAAGTTTAAAATCCTGAAAGCCCAAAATCCTGAAACTCAAAATCCTGAAAACACAAATAATGCTAATATGTCACTATAAAGACACTAATATCTACCAACTGACCCTGACCCTAACCCTAACCCTAAGGTCCGTCACTATCGCACACTCACCTGACCCGCACCCTAACCCTAACTCACGTAAACCGCCCCTAACCCAAATATTTGTCACTATTGCATACATGCCTAACCTGCGCCCTAACCCTAACTCACTTAAACCGCCCCTAACCCTAACATAAAACCAACCGCACACTTACCTGAACCCAACGCATGACCCAACACCACAGGGCTAACAATAGCAAAGCCACAATGACGTCAGTATGTCCATTTTGTGTTTTCAGGATTTTGAGTTTCAGGATTTTGGGCTTTCAGGATTTTGAACTTTCAGTCTATAGTTTTCAGGATTTTGATTTTCAGGCTTATAATGTTTCAGGCTTCTGATAGGGAACCATATATATATCTATATATATATATATATATATATATATATATATATATATATATATATTTATGGGTCCGCTTCTAAATCTTGAAAGCTCATAATCTTGAAATTCAAAATACTGAAGCCAAAATCTTGAAAGTTCAAAATACTGAAAATTCAAAATACTGAATTTCATAATGTTGAAAAAACAGAGTACACCAACACTTACAAATAAGAAAACATATTCCTCCCCCCACACCCCCTGCTACATAAATATATCAACTCCACAGAAGAAAATGGCAAACATACCATTACATGCTTCATGAGTGCCTGTTGTAACCTTAGTCAAGTTCCCTTTTAATTTGCTATACCATAACATAACTCATCTTAATGTAGTAAAGTGTGATCTTGGTGTTGATATATTTAAGTTGCAGGGGATGTGGGGGGCACAGTCCCCCACATGGGGGTGAAGGGGGGCTTGCTCCCTGCTAATAGTTTGAGTAAACTAATATGCTTTCTCCAGGATTCACGAAGCTCCATGTCAGAATAGCGTTATTCTGACATGGAGTGGTTTGTGTCAGTGTAGAACAGCAGCGCACCTTGAATATTAATGAAGGCACGCTGCTGTAGTCCCACACAGACATGATCTTTGTGTACGAGTGCAGGGGGTGTATCTGAGAGCAGAGCTCTCACAATATGCACACCCCCTGCACTGCAGAAATACCATTCGGTAATTCAAAATAAGAGAGGATGCCTCTCAACCCTGTAAAGCACAAACACTGGCCAAATGAACATGTTGGGGGGACAAACAGGGATGAAATGTAGCCCCAATAAACTTAGAAAATGGAGAGAATAACAGGTGTCACATTAACATGGATATTCAAAGGATGTGCAGACTGTTCATCGTATACACATCCGAAAATCCATGCTAATGCTAAACCTGTTATCTCATTAAAATTAAACAAAAGTAAATGACAAATATTTAATAATTTTTTTCAGGCTGCAATAACATTTAAGCATAGCTGAGCGTGCGCATGCTTCATGCACCTATGCTTAGCATAGCTTAAATATCCAAAGGAGTTAATAGGAAAATATCAGCTATGTAAAGAATCTGAAATAGTGCAGTGATTAGAGCTGCAGCTTTGCATATAGGCATTTATGGTTTGAGCCTCAATGAAGTCTTTTCACTTTTATTTGTGAAAGCAGTTGTAAAAGTCATATGTTGTAATAAATAAGGTAGTCATTATTATTTATCACCCAGGGTAGTATTGCAGAACCCAAAATAAGATGTCAGTCTAGAAAAGGTGTGAAATCCCCCATATAATCAGAAGTGACCCATACAGCATAGTAAAACAAGAATAAATTTCTTGAAAGCACATAGGGGGATGTCAGGGAAAGTAAACAAAAAAACATAATATGTCAAAAATGATGAATCACCCTATAAATATGATAATCTATAACATAAAATGTAAGCAATGCTAAGTATTGCACAGCTATGCTTAACAGGTATAAGCACTGCTTAAATATGAATCCTAATCAATGAGTAGCCCAGCTAAGTGAATTTGCCCATTGGTAAGCAGTGCTGAACCTGCCCCTTTAAGCACTGCCAATCTAAGCTAAGCAGGTTTGTACATTGGTAAACAGTGCTCAAATTGCCTCTGTAAACACTGTCAGTCTAAGCTAAGCGGGTTTGCCCATTGGTAAGCAATGCTCAACTTGACCCCTTATGCACTGGCAACCTTAGCATATTCAAAACCGTCCAATCATGGCAAAGTGCAGGAAATCAGCCATACTTAAACCTCGCAGGTGGGAATGCAGCTCATAACTGGTTGTAGCTCCCCACTGTAGGCACTATGGCTGGTGTAGGAGAGGGTGTGCACTTTTGTGCACAGCACTGGGGCATCCAGGATACAGGGTCATGGTAGGACTCCTTGTCAAAAACCATGATGTGAGACTGCTGCAGGACCAGTACCAGGGCTCCCAATACAAAGTGGAGGCCTGGGAAAGTCTTGCCCATGATCTCACCAGTGCTACTGTCATCCCTCGGCCTGGTGAGCAGGTCTGGATCCACTATGCCAACTTGAAGCGAAGGAATAGGGAGCTGTTGGATGAGTGGGTCCAAGAAGCTCAGTATAGGGGTGATGCCCCAGCCATGTGTAAGTATTCATATCAATAAAGTGTTTACCAAAGTTCAGCCTGTGTATGTGATGGATAGGTATGCATAAATGTTTCTCTATCTTCCTTCCAGCTCCAGCTGAGTGGGCTGTGAATCAGGATGCCCATGCCAGCAGGTTGCAAAGGCTGCATCATGAGGCTGGTGAGTAACAATCTAGCTTGCAGTATTCATACCAAATAAACATAAAGCAGTAGGAATTCACCTGGCAGTATTAAAAATGGGTATGGTTTGTACTGAATAAACCAGACAATATTACATTAATAGTCTCATATAGGTCATATATTAATAAAACTGTAACTGCCTGTCAAGAAAATGCAAAACCCTGGACTGGTTGTGTTTACTCTGGTATTGTATAAAGTGAAATCTGTACAGGTTATGCACAGCAACTATAGCTCTGAAAGCATTAAACAATCAAGTCTCATCTGACAAAATGAGTGCCTCTATAAGACACGAGATTAAATGAGTTGACAATTGTCATGCCACAAGATCTGACACCTGATTAGTAATGTTGTGTTAACCACTGTTTTCCACACTGTGGTATGTGAAAATGTATCGTATGGGAATGCATGTATAAGAATGTTGTTATTACAAGTTCAGATTGTACAACCAAGAGAGACTCAGACAGAAAACATTCACAAAAGAGATAGCAGTTTCTCAATAGATTGTTGTGATCAAACACAAATATTTGGAATTTGTAGCAGAAACAACCATGGTTCAAATCCCAGGAGTGGTAGTAAGCTGTATGCATAATTTCAATAAGGATTTTTTGATTATGTGTAGAAACAGTCAGGTAGTGTTAATATAAAATTTATCCACAGGTGTTCCAGGTAAGTAACGGTATAAAGTAGATATAAGAAGGCTGTAATTATATTGTGTCCAACACCCATGCTCCAACCCCAAGGCTGCAAATGACAGCAAGATAAGTACATACACCAAGTGGTCTTCCCCAAGAAATGTTCAAAAGTGTCATACTGGTCCCTGCTGCCAACAACCAGGGTGACTGATATAAATCAAGGCAGACTATGGAAGTAGCCAAAGTCCAATGGATGTGAGGTCCAATCGCTCCCAGATGTAGCCCACAGCACAATGACCAATGAGTACCACAATCAATTCCACAGGTAGCACTGATGAAACGAAAAACACCACGAATTAAAAATCCACATAATTTATTGGCAAACGAACCACACAAAAACGTACTTAACACAGTGGAAACATGCTGTTGACCTAGGTTTTGTCCGTACTCCACAGACTTCTTCAGAATCAAGACTATGGGAGTAGCACACACACACACACACACACACACACACACACACACACACACACACACAAGTATAAGTGCACATACGTAATTCTGTCTATGTGAATATGGGTAGAAACAGACAGGTAGTGTTAACAAAAATTCCGTCCACAGGTCATCCAAGTAAGAGAATATATAAAGTAGCCATAAAAAGGCTGTAATTATACACTGTGTACAAACAAACCACTGCCCAACCCAAGGCCATAGGTTGTTGTAATAATACCTGTAGAGTAATGATTAGAGCAATGATCATTAAAGCTGTGACCACTGCAAAAAGCTAAATTTGTTAATTGATATCTCTCTCTCTCCACCACTTTATCTTCACCAATAATCTGAAATGAATTGGTATGTTTTCCTCCAAACCTACTGTTGGGACATGTGTCCTATTGTTTTACAAACGTTGAAATGTATTCTAATTAATATTCCCTGTTAAAATACTATCATTGGTGGCCTGTTGCTATCAATGTCACCTGCATACCGGTATAATACCCACTGTGGTTCCATATATGCATGTGTTCTATTTGTTATGCAAATGTTCCAAATCTGTGGTTTTGGGTTAATGAGAATGCTCATGCTTGCTGGTATAACTAATCCTGGAATGTGTTTACCATTATTAACTAACATATGTTCTAAAAATGCAACACCATAGCACGTCTGGGAAGGCCGATCCCAGCAGATCTTCCTCTCCTGCCTCATCTGGCCATGACAGCAGGCCCCAGCACATCTGGAACCCACCTGGGACCTCCTCGTCTGCTGGTTCTGCACCACCTTCAGGTGCAACCACCTTAGGGGATGGGTCTCCCCCCAGGAGTGGGCACAGACAGGACACTGTAACCCATTTGCAGGTCTGGGGTCTGGTGAGTAGTAAGTTCCACAAGGCATTTGGAGATCAGCTACACCAGCTTGAGGGCTGTGTGGTGCATTTAGAGGGTCAGCATGCCCCTCCTGCTCAGCTCCCAGCACAGCCTCCTTTGGGGCCATGAAGGTGCAGTGGTGACTGCCCAAGGATGGGGACCTCAGTCCCACTGTATCCATTTGGGGGCTCATGGGCTTTCATTTACCAAAGTCCCCTCCCCATCCAAGGTGTTTACCCCCCACATGTGTCATACACCAACCCTGTCTGCTGTCTTGTCTGTTTTGTCTGTATTCCTACCCAACTTACCTCCCCAAATATACCTACTCTCCTTCCCCAACAGCCCACTCTCACCTTAAAAAAAAGGGCAGTCTGTTCCCAGAAAAAAATATGCCCAGTACATAGCTGTCCATTTTGCACACACTGGACACATGTAATCTGGTGCAGGTGACTTGGAAACACATTATTGTTGTTCTCAACCCTCTCTCAGGGGTTTGAGTGTCCAGGTTTGCATCCAAATTTTGTAAAAGTGCACAGCTGTTGCTGTATAAGAAATGGAGAGCTATGGACCCTCCCTACTCCTGTCCTGCACATCCCTAGCCATTTTCATCTTGTTTTGCCCTCTGCATGCCTCTTTTTTCACCACTTTCCTCTCACCCCTTTTTCTTTTCCTTCAAAGAAATTAGCACGGGGTAAGTAGGAGTAAGCAAGGCTAAGAAAAGCTAAAATGAAATAACCATATTTTAGCACCACTTAGTGTCACACAAATCCACTTATTGCTGCTTTAAAGTGCCTTATTCCCTCTGTATCCAACAGCCCTTGTTCTGCCCAGCAACAAACAAATCAGTGCTGTCAAGTCTTGAGCCCAGGACCCTCTACACTACAGTTAATAAACATGCCACTGCACCATCTAAGCTCTTTGAGTTACTTTGCTTTCTCAAACTTATCATGCAGTCTGGCCATTTAACACTGATGAAAAAGTTACCCCAGGTGTCAAACCCAAGACCTGGTACACTACATTCAGAGACAATACCAATATGCCATCAGAACTGCACTAACAGTACTTGCTTTTTCAAACATATCATTTAGTCTGTTCATTTATTATTAATGAAAAAAATCTAGCAGTCCCGCTTTTGAACCCAGGACCCTGTACACTGCAGTCAGAGACCATACCACTACACCATCTGAGCTGTATAAAATAAACTTGTCATTAGTGTGATATCTACTAAAAAGGAAAAGTGAGTAATGGTTAGCAATGCACAGCTGTGGTTAGCTGGTTTATGACTTGCTTAAGTGTAGATGCTAAGTGTGTTTGTGCATTGGTAAGCATTGCTAAGCAAAGCGTACACAGTGTAAGTGCCTAAACATTTAACCGTGTTTTAGCTATGCTTAGCGTTGCACAAACCTGCATAAACATGCTTAAAGCTGCTTTAAACTGCCTTAATCACTCTACCTACTTCTGCCCAGCAAATAATAAACAGCCCTTGCCAGTTTTGGACCCAGGACTCTATACACCATACTCACGGCAGTTAACCACTAAACCATCTGAGCTGTAAGATGTTAGGATGATTTCTGAAACATATCATGCAGAACAGTCAGTTTACCATAGGGAATGCACAATGTGGAAGCACTAAACATTCAAATGATATATATACACACACATATGCATATATATATATATATATATATATATATATATATATATATACACACACATATTACATATATATATATATATATATATATATATATATATATATATATAAATACATATATAAATATATATATATATATATATATATATATATATATAAAGAGAGTATATATAGACAGTGCACAGAAAATCAAACCGCCAGTAATTCTAGAGTTGCCACCTTTTTAAATGGCCAGAGTCTGATTCTTTTCTGGAAATGATAATTATTGCATTAAAACATATACCCACACTCAATGCAAAGGACATAACACCACACTTTTTCATAAATATAAATGTTTATTTGTGTACTATTTGTTTATGCCATTTCTTATAGCATTTAGGTGTTTGAAATACAAAATAACTGATTTATGCAACTATCAAAGAAAACATATGATACATTCTTGGTCCTACCATCTCAGGGCATTTGCCATTTGTCAGTTTTTGTTAGCAGGACACAACTGCACAAAGAGGGTTTGTCCCTCGCAAAGAGGGACAGGTGGTAACCCAAAGTAATCCACAAAAAAAAAGATACTCTTCCTTCTTGGCCAAAGCCTTCAAGTAGTACAACAGTAAAAAACACACTTGCCTTGAATACAAGAATCAATCAACACTTAATTACAGATTTAGTTCAACAGCCTCCAATTACACTCTGTAGTTAACCCCCTTGGGAGAAAAGTATAAAATGCTGCAATGTAAATGGATCCTTTACATAACAATGCTTCACTTCAAGCTGTACTATCACACTGACAAACAGAACTGTGTGCAAAACAGTAAGCTCTAACCCGCCGCTGTCTCCATGGAGAAATGTATGAAAATGTACAGCCATATACCTGCATGTTTCTTATTAGCAATATTCCTCATATGTTCTAACAGCCTAGGTAAAAAAACATGTAATACCCCCCATAAGATGTCATATAACAGCATTCTCTATACACTCACCTCTTGGCTGTACAGGGTCACACATGTTGTCCAGCCATAGCCCTCATATTTATGGCCCCTACCCCACATGTGTGGGAGTCCACAACATCACTGGGATGATAGCAGTAATGTCAGCACTAAATAATGATAAACCATACCTATCAACTTCTTACTGTATGACAAACAGAGGCCAAAACACAGGACCATATTTGAAATATTGCTGTTATACACTGTGAAAGTTGCTAGTGTTACAGGATTGGTTGCAACATACCTTTTCTGAAGAATATGATGTCAGAAACACAAATGGATGTTGCCATGTACTGATAGCAGTCAACAGAGAGAATACCACTGATTTGTCAAGGACAACACCAGTCTGGGAAACAGAGAAAACATAAGCCGGTAAAAGAATGCAAAACTGAAAACTGGTTGCAGAAAGAAAAGCAAAGCACCAAACGCAGAATGTGAAAACAAGCAATTTAATCCAAAATGAAGTGTTTTTTGTCACAGTAAATACTGTGACTTCTTCAGATCTGAAGAAGTCACAGTATTTACTGCAATGAAAAGTGCTTCATTTTGGATTAAATTGCTTGTTTTCACGTTCTGCGTTTGGTGCTTTTCTTTTCTTTCTGCAAACAGAGAAAACACAGCAGCCAAACCTCTGGCCATTATGTGGATAGCCCCACTGTTGAGAGCTATGCAGACAGACTGCAATCCATGCAAAACTAGCACGTGCACAGAAACCCTGTAAAACTAGCAGTATTTAAAGCATATAACAGCAATACTCACACTCTGTCCCTAGGTCTGGAACCTTATATAAGCTTGTAGTTGGCCTGTGTCCACAAGTCTTGTTGTAGGAGGTATTCCTACCTGCTGCCTGTAACACTGCTGCCCCCACACATGAAGGATGTCTTCCATACAGGCAAGGTAAAGGGACAACAGCCACATGAAGTAGTCAGTTATATTGGTGGGCTGCTATGACATTGGCTATTGGAAGAACTACACAGCTGCTCTGAATGCAATTAGCAAGTGGGAACCCCAATAGGTGCAGAGGCCATCACCTGGTCATGAGCATCACCTACAAAATCCATGCTGCAACCTATTCAGACCAGCTCAATACCTGTAGTGCAGCGAGAGAGAGAGAGAGAGAGAGAGAGAGAGAAAGAGAGAGAAACAAAGAAGCAAACAAAACAAGAAAGACATAAACCTGAACCGGAACATGGAAGAGAGCATACAAATTAAACAGGTATATGAAACATGTAAGCATGCAATTGAATGTAGTACTTGGTCTGTAATAATGGGATAGATGACTTTGAAAGAATTATATGTGGCAACAAGACTTGATGTAATGATGTCTTGCTGAACAGCTGCTATGGACATAGCATTTGGCTCTGTCTGCAGTGAGCCATACCTGTCAACTGTACAGATCTTCACAGAATGTCAAGATTTACCCACCATAGTGTTTGGTCTGTTCCTCCTAATATCTATATTTTCTGGCAAATAGCTGAGGATAGAAGTCATAAAGCAATGATAAACACTTGAGTTTCATACTCCACATCCCTCAGAACAGTCATGGTAATGCAAAATGTATTATGCTACACACTTCATAGGTTTGTAACAGGCATATTTAAGATCTGTCCCTATTTATCACCCCATAATTTTAGGTTTTGTCCAGATGTGATGCTCTAAGAGGTGGAGAGGTAGGATCACAGCTACGGAGCCTGACTTACCCTGGGAAAGGACAGCTCACATACGGCAACCACTAGAGTGCCTGTCAGTCATGACTGTGCCACTGCTAGACCAGTTAATGGGATGTTGTCCATATCCATATGTTACCTGTGAATATGAGTATTATACATGTTTGTATTGTAAATCTAAGATACCTATATAGGACATGTGCATAGTAAAGTACTGTTGCAGATGTGTGTGTTAAACTGCATACAATATATTGACTTAATAACATTCAACTGTACAGTGTTCTGCTGGACAATATTCACAGTTGTGACTGATAGATATCTGTAGTCACATGCACATATACTTGTGTTATGTCAGCTACATTATTACGTTGTCAACATTGAAACATTGATTTCCCTGTTATCACCCATTGATGAGGACCATTGTCCAGAAGTCCTGGTATAACAGGTTGAAAAGTATAGTATTCCACAAACTGAAGGCCAATTCCACTGTAGTGCTAAGATAATTTATTGTAAAATATACAATAAAAGTTCGATTTTATTCCACAAAAATCAGTCTTCTCTAGCGCCTCGGTCACACCCACCTTTAACAGAGTATATTTTACAATATATTATCTTAGCACTACAGTGGAATTGGCCTTCAGTTTGTGGAATATTATAAAGCTTTGGTGTATTTGGTCGTGGTTCTTCAAGGTTGAGCAGTATGATTGAGCTGCAAGAAACTGTAAATACAGTGTGCCATACTGACATAGAACACAAATGTATACCAGGTATCCCCAGAGCACGTGTATGTATATATATGTTCAGCTGAAAGATACAAAAGTAATAACATGGGTTACAAGCAGTCCAGAAAATAGGTTGTGCATGTTGCACAGGTGTGTAATATCAGTGTCACTGCATACAACAGAAATAAATGTGTACAGCTACTGGCTGTTGCATTGCCATGACACTGATATGAGTACTACAGTAGGCATGACTATCAGGTAGTAATCAGAGAAGTGTACAACTGTGTTATGAGCCACTGTCCATGCCTAAAACTAACAGCTATATCAACACCCATATACACTGGATATCCAAAGTGTACACACCCCTGTTGGAATGCCAGGTTTGTGTGCTGTATTGCAATGAGACCACAGAAAATCATTTCAAAATGTTTCTCACCTCAAATGTGACCCATAACCTGTACAATTCTATTGAAAAAAAAAGCTGTTTCAAGGAAGATGAGCAACCATTGCCAAGTGAAGATGTGTCACGATGTTAGAGTACAAACCAAGGCAAATGGATGCTGTAATCATCTCAGCAGGTGTTTACATAACATATCGGTTTAAGGGTGTGCACACACATTCGGCTGGCTTACTGTAATGAGGATGTGTGTGTAAAGCAGATGGGAGAGGGGTTTTCCTCACAATTACATAGGAAGGAATGTTGGAAAAATACTTTGCTGTCTTTTGACAGCATGCACCCTCGCTTCACTTTCCCCAGTATTATACAGGGGCAGGTTAGTAGAACCTCTAGGATTAGTATGGTTGACACACAGTTTAAGGATGAAATGACTAAACTTAAGAAATGTTTTCGGGAAAGGGGATATGATGATGGCTTGGTTAACAAGATAGTGGATGGGAGTAAGGGTCTTAGGCAGAACAAGTATAAACCTTGGCTTAGACGGACCCAAGGAGAACAAATTTGTCCCAATGTTAACAGTTGGACACAAGGAGGCCCGAAGTTAATGTTGACATACAGTAGCAACATCAGGGATGTATGTGGTATTATACATAGGAACTGGAACATCCTGACCAGTGATACTGGTTTAAGGGAAATACTAGGAGATAGTCCATGTTTCAGGTATAGGAGGAACAAAAATCTGAAGGATTTGTTGTGTAAGGAGAAGATCGTCACAAGCAATAAGCCTGTTAAGAGAACAACAGGCACTGTTCCTTGTGGGACATGTAAGGCTTGTGGTTACATTAATAAGGAGACATCATTCAAACATCTAGTTAGTGGTAGAATGTTTTATTTGAAGGGGAGGGCTACTTGTAGAACTACGGATGTAGTATATTTGGCTGAGTGTTTGTTCTGCCCTAGTTTTTATGTAGGGAAAACTAACAACATGTTAAAAGTGAGGGTTTTACAGCATTTATCCTCCATTAGGAACAGTGATGAACACAACGCCTTGTATAGGCATATAAAAGTACATCCCACACATAGTTTTAGGCTCAGGGCTATTGTTAATATAAAATTAAATAATAGGGGAGGTGACATTAAACAGTTAACTGAAGTTGCTGAATCCAAATGGATTTTAGAGCTGACGGCCCATAGGAGCCCTGGATTGAATGATGTTATACCCCTTAAGCCAGCCCTCAAGAATAGGTGGGTTTTTCATTAGTCTGTCATTGGTTAATGTTTCTTTTAAAAAGATTTGGTTGTATTGAGTGTTTTATCTGATGAAGGGTTGTTACCCGAAAGCGCTCATCTTGTTTGCATCTTTGTGTTTTAATACATTTTGAATATATAGCAGTGTCCTGCCACGTTTTTGGATATACATTTGTTTGCTTCGTTTGGTTGGACTTTGGCATAGCACAGAACTCTCTTTGGACTCTTGTATATTGCCAGGATCAGTGTCATGGACACTTAAGTTTCTTGCCATGATGTTTCTGCATATGAAAGAGCACATATGATTCCTCAGGAATATAGTGGGGCAGACCACAACTATGTGTGTTTTTATAACATTGTATACTGCCTTGAGGTACTTGGTGCCACAGATTGCACACATGTAACAATACAGGTCTCCACTTGGCCCCCACTTACACATATATGTGAACTGAAAGGATGCCATTCCCCAAACTCCTGGGTAGTCTCTTCTCCTTCTTCTTCTTCTTTCAGCTTTTCCCAGTTAGGGGTCGCCACAGCAGATCATCTGTCTGCTCATGATTGGCAGTGGAGTTTTACGGTGTCGAGTTGCCAGCCCGGTGCCCAACCTTCCACAGAAGGCACACACACGCACACACTCACACCTAGGGCCAATTTAGTGTGTCCAATCCACCTACTGCATGTCTTTGTGATGTCGGAGGAAACCAGAGCACCCAGAGGAAACCCACATGACCACAGGGAGGACATGCAAACTCCACACAGAAGGCACCCCAGCTGAGAATCGAACCGGAGCACCCAGAGGAAACCCACACGACCACAGGGAGGACATGCAAACTCCACACAGAAGGCACTTGCCATGATGTTTCTGCATATGAAAGAGCACATATGATTCCTCAGGAATATAGTGGGGCAGACCACAACTATGTGTGTTTTTATAACTGTGAGGTGGCAACACTATCCGCTGCACCACCGTGGCCGCCCCCAGTACAGAATTACCTATAATGTGTCCATTTGCTGCCCTGACAGCTCACATGATTCCCATAGTTTGCATACATCTGAACAATGCCAATGTTTTCAGCAAGATGAATTGCCTCAAGTTAAGTGCCTGTATGTATGTTCCCATTCCTTGTCAGCTCAACCTCATGCATGCAGTATCACCCCTGTCTACACTTTTATATTTATCTGTCTGTCCCCAAACCCTCCCATCATCTGTTTCCATTATGTTATCTCCTGCTTGACATATCCCTAATCCCTTTTCTCTCTTCATATTCCTTAAAAGTAAACTCCTTCCTTCCTTCCTATCCCCCCCCCTGCCTTGTACTTTCCTTTGTGTTATCCTTCTGTTTACTTCTGTGTGCTCTTATCCCCCATTCCTACTGTTCTATACATCCCTTTCTACCCCATTTTGTGGTTGAAAAAGAATTCAGAGGAAGTTACTAGGAGACAATGAAAGCCATTTCTAGTTTTCCAGAGCATTGTCTTGTTAAGGGATTTGGTGAAAATCAAACAGTAAGCAAACAAAAATCTAAGGGAATCAAGCTTTGGGCCACAGCAACCAACTTGTTAGCAGCTCACAGTCTTGGCTACATGTCTTGGATCACCATCAGTGATAAGCATTTTACTGCACTTAAACCTGTCTGGAGTACTTTAAGCAGCTCTGTGGCATTCTGTGCTATTGGCCACTATCAATCCCTCTGACACAGCAGCATGCTGTGTTGTCTCCCATAGCATGAGAGCTACTTCCAATACACTTCTGAACAGGCACGACCTTTATGAGTGCCACATTGCCCTACCCTACTGAGTAACGTGAGATCTGTAAACTTCAGCTGCAGCACCACTGCTTGGTATATAATGACAACTGAGTACATCCACTTTCTCAGAAGTGCAAACTGTCTCTCTGTCCACCTACACGTGGTCACCTTACCAATGTGCCTCACCCCCTAGCAGTGTCTGTGGAACAGAGCTGTGGTGTGAATCCTTATGAATCCCAGCATCTGTATGTACTAAATATGCACTGTAGCACTTATACAGTCTTAGAGCATGTCAAAGTCTAATTCTCAGTTTAGTATCACCCCCAAATCGTAATGAAGAAAGCCAATAAATGCCTTTAGTGCCCAATGAAACTTAGATGAAGTAGGGTCAGTATTATAGTGACTGTATGCTCAAATCCTACTATATCACTCAACTACATCCTACAGCTAGGGTCATAAAAGTAACTTTTAGCAGACGGTATGAATCTAAGTTTCTGTAAGTAACCTGGATTACTGTACTCTAGTTTGTAGTGTTTGTTTACTACAACCTTAACTTACTACTGTAGTTATTGCTTAAGAGAATAGACAAAGCTAGTTGTACCATTCACTACAGTACTAATTAAAACTAGTACATATGTACTTCCCACTAACTGGATACAGCTGGAATTAAATAGCTATTTCAGAACTGTTATCCAGTCAGGAGAGCCAGACTGTTTATTTGAAGTTGCTGCTTTGTAATTTTACTTAAACTTTTGTAAAACAGTGCTGAAACAATATAGTACTCTACATTATATGCATGCTCCCTCTATTGAGCATGTCTTGGATTTGGGAACTGAATAGCCCTGTGCTACACTTGTATTATATGATTTCATTAGAAATATGTACTTAGTGTTGACAAAATATACTAAACAGCTTCTGAAATTATACCCTTCACTTACTTATAATTATTTTCTGTAAAATTAATTTTACCAGTCTGCATATTTATAGTAAAATCGATTATATCATACATTGTTTTCACCTCAGTAATAACTTAGTTACGATATATTATAAAAGTCATTGCACCAATATATATATATTTATATCAAAATAGTCTCATAAAATTTCTTTGTAAAATGTGCACTTTCTTTTCATCTTAGTACTAGATTATAATTACTTTCTATAAAAAATGAATGCCAATGTACATATTTATATCAAACTTTGACTGAGTTTCTTTACAAAGTACTCCATGAATTCATTCCACTACAGGACTATCCCAGCCGTTGTTGGATACCTCGCAACTGTTCAGAACTTTGTAGAGCATCCTTGAATTTCCCTGTTCTTCATAAAATGTTTGATTTTCTGGTAAATCACTAAGAATTACAGTCAGTCAACAATGCACTGTTTCACGCTTATTATTCACAAAATGCTTGTTGATGCGAAACCTGTTGTTCTATTAATATTTGTAGTGAATTAGACTAATAGTTACAATTCTCCCTGATTTTTGGTTTATTTCTTCATTATTTTTGGATTTGCCCAGAATTCTTGAGCATAAAAATTGAAAGGAATGCTTTTATACCTGCTATTTCATTGGTTGCCACCATGTGCTTTTGATGTAACACT
Organism: Protopterus annectens; assembly: GCF_019279795.1. Lineage (NCBI taxonomy): Eukaryota > Metazoa > Chordata > Ceratodontiformes > Protopteridae > Protopterus > Protopterus annectens. Next base: position 574,919,787 of record NC_056728.1, on the reverse strand, counting down.
ATGTTACCCTATTTATGGACGAAGATTGAACTGTCGAGCTTCAGTTGCTCAAGGTTCAACCCAACGACAGAGTTTCCCCACAGGAAATCACTGCTGGCATGTTGTGCTGGAAAGGGTGCCATTTTTGATGAAATTTCCACCTTGAGTTGGTGTGCCTGTGGAGTTGGTATATATAACTTTGGGGGGCAGGAGGGGTTGTCCCTGCAAAAGTGTTTTTCTGCCATTTTTTCCATGAATGCAATTCAGGGATTCCAGTCCTCAGTGCATTCACTTTCATCCACTCATAGTGGATGTATCATACTAATATGTTTTCAGTCCCCAGTACATGACATTTGCAGTCTTAAGTAAATTAAACACATTTGCATAACAATGTAATTTTGGAAAGTGCTCTACTGAGTCTGTAACAGCAAACACTCACTCATGTAATTCAGTAACACTGAAGAATTGAAGAAGCATCATGTTTTAAATAAATTAGCTGTGTTGCTTGGAAACTTTTTACAACCTTTTATGTAAGCTGCTTGCATGACTAGTCTCAAACAATAGTTGCTCTTGTGATGTAAGGCCACGTAGTTGCTCCTCTAATGAGAATGGTTTCTTCCAAGGATTTGTTTTCATTGCAGTCAGCCATTCTATTTATGTTTTTTTTTTTGTACCTGTCGCTGTATGCATCAGGAAAATAATCTATGACATGTGCGTCCACTAAATATATCTCATTAAGTGTGTCTGGTATGCAACAAGCCATTGTACAGCTTTTTTTCATATCTCCATTCATTTCATTTTTATCCTCATCTTTAATTTATGATTAATATTTCTTAAGCTTTCCACTAGGGGTTTAAAGTACTTCTGCATCATAGACGTACTCTAGCTGATATTATTCTCCATTAATTAATTTTTGGTATGCTAATTTTTAAGAAACCTGTATTATTATTAATTATGATTGTGCTCTGAAATCAGACATAAATGCTTGTTGAAGTTAACCAACTTAATCCAAATAAAATGTCAGGTATTAAAATATATAATAGTCATAAGGCACCAACATGAACACAGAGCAACATTACATACACAATGCTCCTAAGTCACTGTGCACAACCATTTTGCAGCCATCATTCACCTTTCATAATTTTCTGATGTAGAGCCTGCATGTCTGGCAGCTCCACTGTGCTGCTAATATTTTCAGTCTTCCTTATATTTCCATGTGGGACTTGATATGTCAATTTCCAGCAGCTGAGGTAAAAGAGGGTATAACAGAACCAGAAAGTTTACTCATGTGAGACTAGGATGGACCCCTAAAGTTGAACTACAAAATAAGACCATTTAAAGGTTGCTGTGCAAAGTTACATATTTTAGTTTTCTGCACACCTACCCTATAAACTTGCACTCTGTACTTCTCCTGCAGGCACAAGTCCCCCTCCATTTTAGACTTCAAAATAGTTATGTTGGCTGAAAATTATTCTGAAAATCATATATGAAATGGGTTCACTAGCACTCCAAACACTAAGGTCTTAATGAACTTAGACAACTCTTAAGAAAATTTAATTTTCTAAAAAAAAGCTTAGGACATAGTAATTTTTCTGGGAACAAGCAGCTTACTAAGACTGGGTTGGGTGTCTGCACCAGGATGTGAGCCATGAATCTTGTTTTCTCCTCCCGCTCACCATAGCTACCCAGCTTTCTTGGACTAGATTGGCTATTGTTAATTCTATGCCCCTCCTACTCATTTTAACTGTCCATTATTCAACAAACGTGGTCACATGGATCTAGCGACCCTCATTTGAAGACGGCTCATGCAGCATCAACCTTCATGTTGTTATTTTCTTCTCTTTGCTTACTACTTCGGTCATCAAATCCTTACGTCAGCCTAATGCTACCAGCATTCAGGAGTAACATTCCTGCCTATACTTCACTTACAGACCCACAGTTACTGACACTCAGCATCACACTTCTGGGGGTATGAACAGAATATTCTTATATGAATTTCCTTCTTTCCAGAAGAAAACAAATAAATGGATGCATTCAAAATGCTCCTACTCTACCTTCTAATAGAAGCACAAGATTAACCTGAGGAAACTCTCCATACTTAGATGTGGTGGTGTACAACTCACCCCACAACCGGCTTTTCCTAATATGCTTCTTACTGATCTCCAAAGTCCCATTTGATGACGCATAAATGGTCTAAAGATAGCTTTTGTCATTGCCCACAATGTCAGTAATGCATTGCAATCCCTACAAAGGGGATGAGGATATCACCACTGTCCATTTTTTCAAACAATATTATCTCTATAAATATTAGAAATACGATACAATGCACAAGATAGCAATCTGTACCATTCTTACTTTCCTTATAGTAAACATAACCACATACTTCAAGCGACACACCCTCAGTAAAGGATATTAAACAGTCCTCTTTACCACAATATAAAAATACCACTACCACACTAGACACAGCTGGTCAAAATGCATCATTTAGAATGTGTCCATACCAGGAAAAATGTATTGAATTATCACAAAAATATGCAGTATTTCCTGGCAAAAGACCTGGGACTAGATTACATTAGAGGACAAGTAATTACTTTCATACACAAAGAATATCCAGCTACCCTAAACCCTTATAGCTAAAAGTAAAACCACTTCTACAAAAGACCCTAACTGGCAACTGGCACAAATCAAACCAAAATTGTCATAGCTACCACATAAACCCCATCTCTGTCATCACTAAACTCTTCACACACCTTTCTAAACATTATATTGGACTTGGCAAAGAACATAAATTAGTCATATTCTGTGATCTAAGCAGAGATTGAAATGCCCCCCCCCCCCCCCCCCCGGTATAGTTCGATAAATTACTAGCCTTCAACAAATTCACTCGGGTAGTGAAATAAAGTATCAGGCCAAATCAGGTAACAGGTAATAATATAACCCCTCATATCATCATAACTAATATTTTGGGTAAACTAAAAACATTGAAAATTCTATCTACTTCATTAAGGGATTACTTTCATAATAGCCACTAAAACTAACAAGCCCACAATACAGATTATGCTTTCTAGATTGGTCCTAGATTCCTGTGAAAACCAGCTGTTTTTCAAGTTAGAGATTGACTGGAACCTTCCATACAAATTTTAACAACCTATTGAATTTTATTCAAGAAAAGGTATACCCGCTAAAAGAAAAAGGTTCCAATGGAATAAATAAAAAATTGGCTCACACCACAGTTTAGATACTCATAAAAGACAGAGACAAACCCTGGAAGATGTGGAAAACAGACCCTAACATTCTAGATAAATATGCCTGCTACTGAGAGCTATATCTAATACAGATAATGTTAAAACAGACTACTTTAGAAACTTACAAACTGAATATCTTAGCCTACCAATAACCAAAATTCTGGTAAACCATAAAAATCTCAATTCTTTTGAAATATTTAAAAAAAAATTCCAGTAAAAATAAACTGGGCCAGGAAACAATAGCTGCCATAAAAGACATTGGGCTGAATTCATGAAAGGCTACACATCCTGCTGCTGTCATATTGTGTAGCTCATTGTCACGACCTCCAAAACCTTTTGGAATAAGGGCACCATCATACTTACAAAGAAAGCAATGTTAGGCACTGTTGCTGCTCTCTTGTATGGGTATGTGCAACAGGTTCAAATCTATGCTACTGCTGTAAATAGACCTCGGGCAAGGAGAAGAAAGGTGTTCCGACCCCATTTAACATATCATGGGCTGCATGATATCAAAATATTAGAGTGATACAGGGTGGATAGGGAAACAATGCAGGAACTCTGCAACCTCTGCCGCTCCCACATCAGACTCAGGGGAAATCGAGGAGAACCTGTACCAGTGGAAATGAAGTATGTATAGCATTAAGGATATTAGCTACTGGTACATTCCAGAGACCCACAGGAGATATATTAGGTATATCACAGGCATCAGTCTCCAGAATATTGCACCAATGTCTTAATGCTATGTTAGAACATGCAAGGGAGTACATCTATTTCCCTACACCCAGAGGAGAAAACAAGAACAATGCAGATACTTTATGCTGTAGCACACTTCTCTGATGTTTTGGGGGCCACAGACTACACTTGTATAGAAATAAAAGCCTGACCTGGTGAATAGGGAAGGGCATACATCAACAGAAAGAAGTTCCACTCACTCAACTGCCTGGTTGTCTGTAATGCCTGAGGGATCATCCTCAATGTCTGTGCAGGCCACCCAGGTAGTTACCATGACTCACACATATGGCACACCTAGTGGCTTTACACAAGGTTTCCTGGGGGTGATGTTCCACAAGGCCATCTACTGGGTGATGCAGGGTATGCTCTGGAACTGTGGCTCATGACACCCATCGGAAATGTGGACGCACCCAATGAAGAAGGATACAACAATGCCCATATTCAAACTAAAAACATCTTAGAGTATGTGTTTGGCATGCTGAAGTCATGATTCTGCTGCCGAATACACATCAGGGTGTGCCCTGCAGTACGACCCAGGTAGCTGCACAAAAATTCTCAGTCTGTGCAAAGTTGCACAATATCATCTTGAGGAAACAGCTGTAACAGGAACAGTAACGGCTAAGACCACAAATTCCTGAACCACAGGCAGGGCCAGCACCTCCAGCACATGCAGACGAGGTTTCTAAGTGAGAACCTCTCACTCAAGAGGGAGCCAGCCAACACAGGGGTGCACAATATGCCATTGCCCTGGCTAAGAGGCATCAAACTCCTGTCACATTTCATGAATGTTCTGGAAAGGGTGAATGATAAATGGATATGCAGAGAAGTGGAAAGTAAGATGGAAGATGAGCAGTTCAGATTCAGATCAGGATGCAGCACGACTGATGTCTGCAGTGAGACAGATACTTGAGATGAAGCTAGAGATGAGGAAACCGTCCAACTGGGCATTCCTAGACTTGGAGAAAGCATATGACAAGTCCCAAATATAGCTGATTTGGGTAGTCCTGTGGTGGTATGAAGTTCAAAAACATTGATAGAATTAGTGCAGTCTATGTACAAGGACCCAATGACTCCAGTATGAACAGTGTTCCGTCTCACTGAGGGGTTCCCAGTGAGAGTAAGTGTGCACCAGGGTTCAGCTCTTAGCCCACTGCTGTTAATATTGGTGATGGACTACATTAGCAAACAGGTCAGAGAGGACAGATCAACAAAGTTGCTGTATGCAGATAATATGGCTTTACAGGTAAACTCTGACAAGAACCTCAGCAAAGGATAGAAAAATGGAATGCAAAACTGAAGGCACATGGGATGAAACTGGATACAGTAAGACAGTGGTAATGGCAGCAAATTGAGGAAATCAGAAGAAGCTGTGAATTGTGATAAAAGTGAAGATAGTGTAACAGGTAAATAACATCAAATATCTGGGAGGGATGGTTGAGGAAAAGGGAAGTCTGAATGAAGAAGTCAAAGCTAGAATCAGAGGGGCTGCAGCCAAATGGCATAGAATTGCACGTGTAGTTTATGACAGAAGAATGAAAAAGTGGTTACTAGAAAATGGAAATCAAAGTCTAAACAACTGTACTAGAAGTAGTGAATATAGTAACAGAAATAGAACAACTACAATTGGGATCTTAAAAAAGGCCAAAAGTAAGACCAATCTGGTAGTGGTAGGATCAGACCAAAAAAGCAAGAAAAAACAATGAAAAGGTGCAAGAAAACTACCCAATAAAATGCAAGAATCAATTGAACAATTAAACAATTAACAAATGAATAAACTAGTTAAGACCTTAAGATAAATATATTTTATAAAAATATTATAGCATCACTTTTTTTACTTTTAATCTATCTCTCAGAAAACGTTTTATATTAACTGTGTCATTTAAACCAGGGTATTTATCAGCCTCAAGTTTAATTGGCCATTCGGCTTCTTACATTTCAACCCTGTTTTTGTTGTTCCTTCCCCTTAAATCCAATGGGACTTGTTCTAGTACTGACAATAAGAACTTTTTGTACTTTTTACAAACTTTTGAATGTTTAAACAAAGCATTTCTTTCATCATTCACCTGGTGGTTTAAATGTATATATATATGCTTGCATATTTTGAAGGTAATTGTTTCTGAAGAAGTCTTGTGACAAACACAGTTAATAAAGATTTTTACACTAATTCCTTTGTCTTCCTGCTGCACCTTTTCAGGGATTTTCTTGCTTCTTTTGATATTTAAAAAAGGGGTAGGAGTAAATTACATAGTAAACAAATGGGAATTGTGGGAACAATACAAACAGGGACGAATGAGATTTAAAAGAAGGTAGGATTTCAATGAGTATGTAATGTTTGACTGACAATAATTGGTTAGATTATAAGTGATGTATAATGTTTGCAACTAGGATTATGCCAATATGGTTTGTGATGTTTGAACCAAACTGAAATGAGGTGGGCTACCAGCCTCAACTCTGAGCTGAGACACCAAATGACTAGAGGCTTCTGAGCTTCCCAAAAACCATAAGTTGCCTGCTTTTTTCCTTAACTATACTATTTACTGCATTTTTATTGTGTTCTGCTTATATAATACTGTATTTAATATTGTAAATTTAATTGCATTGTTTGTGCTGCATTTGTCTATCTTACTGTGCCTGTTAAATCATATTATGCTGCTGTTTTCACTGTTTGCAAAGCTTTTTTTTGCTATTTTCACTATTTGCAAAGTAACTGTTGCTACTTTGTGTTTTAAATAACTGATTTGTTTGCTGTTGAAAACATTCTTTAGTGTCTCCTTGCTGTTTAGAACATTTTTTAGTGTGTCACTGCTGTTTTTCTGCCTTCTAAAACTTTTTTTGTTGTTTCCTGCCTAAATTAGTGTAGCTAGTAGCTGTAGCGGACAGTCCAGATACAGCTTTGCTGCAATTGGGTCTGTTTGGAGTGGCTGTTGTATTCTGATCACATTTTCCAAGCAGTCTTTGATTGGAAGGGGCCCTTCTGCACTCTCATGAGAGAAGTGCGTTGATTGAAACCTGTCTGGTGAAGGGTGATTGGTCTAGTGTTTGGAGTAAGCACCCTCATTGGTTCTTTTGAGTTTTTAAAAGTTTCTCTAAATTTTTAGCTTCTGTAACTTAAGCCCCTGTTTGAGCAGGTTTTTGCTTGTTTGCACATCACACAACACTGCTCATTTCCATGCAATTGTGCACCGTAGTCAGACAAATAATTTCAACAATTTTCCCTTAGATACAGCTGTAGTGAATTAGTGTAGTCCTGATCTGTAGTACATCTCCAGTCTAAGAAGTATTGTTAGTGAGCTGTGACCTATTAATCCACAAGCCAAAAGCCAGATCAGAAATACCCATCTACAGAGCACCTCCTAGATCAGAACTGAAAGCACCCCCCTTTATGATAACAGTTCTTCAAACCTAGCATTATGGACAGTTGGACTACCCTTGTTTCCCCTGCTGGCCTTGTTGACTTGGGCCTTCTGAGGCAGTGTAGCAACTGCCTCATGTACACTGACAATCCTCTACTAATACTTCACTCTAGTACAGAGTGCGAGAGATGTATCTACACCAAGAATCTTGAATCCCTGCTCTCTTGCACTCAAAACAGTAACACTGAAGAGGTTGTCAACTGATCCACCACTACGCATGCACATAGTACCACTACTCATACACATAGTATGCACGGAACACATAAATCAACATACACAGATGTTCTCTCAAAAAACTTACAGCAACACCAGAGACCTCCAGAACAAAAGACTGCTACAACTAAAACGGTTCCCACAGCACCCAAGACACATAGCAACACCAGTGTCTCACAAACCAAGCCCTTAAGGCGTAACACTCACAAACCAAATTTTCTTGTTATTGGAGACTTCATAGTGAGACTCATGGATGTCCTACTCACCAGGTTAAATAAGTAGAAAGTCATGGTCAGCTGCCTGTCTGGTGCCAGGATTCATCAGATCACGCATGCACTCAGGTCTCTTGGAAACAAGTACCATTATGACTCTGTCATAGTTCATGTTGTGGTGAATGACCTGAGATGTACCTCACTGGACTATATGAAGAGAGACATGATTGAGCTATATGAGTATGTGTCCCAGGCAGGTATGTCCCTAGCCTCAAGTAACATACTTCCCTCACCTAGAATGATGCCACAGTATAAACAAAAAATGATCAATTTAAATTTGTTTTTGGTATCATTCAAAGGGGATCCAGTTTCTGTCAGCTTGGGATGACATGGTCAACAAACCTTGCTGTTTTCCAGAAATGGTTTGCACCTGGCACCACTAGGCTTTCAGTTGCTGGCAAAGGCTCTTGCCTCCCCCATAGTGCCTTTTTTAGACAACATCTCAGAAACAAAATGCTGACGTGAAAATTGCCAACCATAACAAAATAAGGGTTATGCTGCTAAACACTAGGAGCTTAAACCAAAAACTGCACACTCTGAAAGCATTTCTATCACTGGAGGATGTAGATGTCTGTGCAGTCACAGAAACCTGGTTCAAGACCTCAGAGAGTACTCCAGCCTTGCAAGGCTACAATGCCTTCCACACTTTCAGATCACAAAACAAACATTTGAGAACCAAAGGAGGTGGTGTTTCTATCTATATTAGAGATAAATTAACCTCCTGACTTATTAGACTGGACAACTCCATGGAGTTACTGCAAGTTCAGTTTACTCTGGGTAAGACCCCTATTCAAGTCATAGTTAGTTATAGATCCCCTTCCATGGATCATGATGCACACGAGGCCTACTTGACCGAACTGGAGTAAATCCAAATATTGCCAAACACTCTGGTCATGGGGGATTTCAATTATCCCACCATCAACTGGGAAGTCTACTCTAGTCCTAACTCACTACTGCAAAAGTTCCTTGACTTTGTTAACTAAATGCCCTGGAACAAACTGTTCAAATCCCGACAAGAGGAACAAACATGCTAGATCTGATCCTCACTAACACGAAAAACAGATGCAATACCACAACTGTTGGACTCTTGTTAGTTAAATCTGACCACAAATAAGTCACCTTCAAACTGGCACTTACACCAGAACTCACAAAGGGTGAAGTCTGACTAAAAAATTTCACCAAAGCAAACTATATCATCCTAGGGGAGGGTATAAATGCATTCCAAGCTCCACCCCCAGATGGAAGTGGTAACTACACCAAAGCTTACAGTAAAGCCCTGTACAATCACTTGTGTAAGTGTATAGACTCGTCTGTTCCAGAGAGAATCAAAGCCAGAACCTCAAGTAAAAACAAGCCACCCTGGTGGACATTCAGCATCAACAAACTTTACAACAAACGTAAAAAGTTGCCTAAGAAAACAAAGGCAACAACAATGGAAAAGTACCCTCCTCAGTCTCAACAGGCAAATCAGATGTCAAATCCTCAGAGGATAACTTTGAGAGAAACTTAGCAATCACAGCCAAGGATAACCATAAGGCCTTTTACAGCTACGTACATAGCCTAAAAGGTAGACCTAAGCAAGTGCAAAACTAGTGACCAGCAGTATTACACACACACTGATCCTGCAGAGATAGCAAACTTGCTATTGGACAGATTTGGTGAAGCTTTTACTCCGTTATCCCCTTCAAACATATCACAAACCTTGCCCCCAACTTCCTCCCACCCAACATATCTGAAAAGTAGGTCATTAAAGCCTTGTCTAAGGCAAAAAACACAGTCTCTATGGGACCAAGCAGCAACTCAGGCTGTCTTATAAACAAATTAAAACATGAACTCACATCACCATTAAGTACCCTATTTAATCACAACATAACCACAAGCTTTGTTCCTACAGAATGGAGAACAGCAACAGTTATTCTCCTCCACAAAGGTGGCTTAACAGCAGAACCAGGGAATTATAGACGCATAAGTCTGACCAGCCTCATCTGTATAGCCATGAAACGTATCATCATGGACCTCATAATAGACATAGGCTGCCTCCAGCCGAATTCAGCTTCTTCAAAGGCAGATAATGCCTGTTAAACCTGGTGAATTGCTTTGAAAATGTAACCGGGAGCCTATTAAACCTGGTGAATTTCTTCAAAAATGTGACCAGGGCCATTGATGAAGGCAACAACAAGCAATACTGAAGAGACTCTTCTCTCTGAAGTGTGTGTTATCATGCAGAGTAGAGTAAGAAAAAGTGAGGAAGCACTTTGAGAGCTACGAGAACAATCTTAACAACATTAATATTCTTTTAATAATACCACACTCTCCATTCTCTGATTAAAAATTGTTCTGCAATGCTAATCGGCTACATTACACATTGAAACAAAGATGCAAATAAACGTCCATAGCATTGCATTTCTGTTAATTAAGCTGAGAGAAGAGGAAGATAGTAAATAGAAGAAACTGCTGCAATGTTGGCAACCTTACATTAATATGGTGTAGCCTAAATCAGTTGCCAATATCACACTCATGTAGACATGTCTGACCAAATGAGAAAGGAACATTTTTTTAATTTTTTCTTCTAGTGTACCTGGAATTTGATGGTCTGTAAAATCAGCTCTAGAATTATATAGTATGCACATTTTCTGGTTCCTACTCTAAGCCTATGTTGGTGGCAAACATGGATACAAAACACAAGCGTGTGTTGTTATTGCACTGAATTGAGGGTTCAAATCCATACAGTGTGCTGTTTGAGAGAGTTACTGTATGTTTCATGAGCGTATGATCAGTTTGAAAGGCAGGCACATTGGAGAAACCTCCCACTCCTGCATTCTTATTATTATTCCCTCATGCATGCTACTACTGACAAATTCCTGTTATTGGGTTCATCATTTGCATGTGTTTTGGCAGTCAATCCTGTTTGCTCACTGCCTAAAGTCACACAAAACAGGGAAGGCAAGCACAGCAATTCATTTTTGACTTATGCTTTGGCCCTAACATGTCACAGGTACAGTCCAACATGCAAAGTATATATCTGCAAGACACTGAGCAAGTGCTGCCATGACAAATGTAGACATCATGACACATTAAACATTAACATAAATCAGAGCTGTTCTGCATTTAATCACAATCACACTATTTTCTCTCTGCTTCTTATTTGCACAAAGATTGGTAGAGAGCACCCTGAACATTGCTACGTCACAGTCTAAGTTCAGCAAATCAAATCAAAATTATGTATTTGGTAATACTTTGCCAACATCTACACAAATGAGTTTCTCTGCATTGCGCTTTAGGAAGATATTTTGAAAACAGATAAGTATGTTCCTGCATGTTATTACTTCATTACATTGAAATGGCTTACTGTACACAAGTGAACTGCAGCAAACTGTGGGACTGACTGACCACTTCATTCTCTACAGTTATGTCTGCACTGCAGCACTGACACTTGTAAATGACACAATCACGTAGAGCCTTGGCAAACATACTTCATCATTACTTAGCCTTAACGACATACAACCACATAGAGCCTTGGCACACATACTTCATTATTACTTAGCCCTAATGATATACACCCACATAGAGCCTTGGCACACATACTACATCATTACTTTTTCCTAATGATATACAACCCCACAGTCTTGGCACACACACTTCATCATTACTTAGCCTTAATGACATACAACCACATAGAGCCTTGGCACACATACTTCATTATTACTTAGCCCTAATGATATACAACCACATAGAGCCTTGGCACACATACTTCATCATTACTTAACCCTAATGATATACAATCACATAGGGCCTTGGCACACATACTTCATCATTACTTAGTCCTAATGATATACAACCCCACAGTCTTGGCACACACACTTCATCATTACTTAGCCTTAATGACATACAACCACATAGGGCCTTGGCACACATACTTCATCATTACTTAGCCCTAATGATCTATACACACATAGGGCCTTGGCACGCATACTTCATCATTACTTAGCCCTAATGATATACAACCACATAGAGCCTTGGCACACATACTTCATCATTACTTAGCCCTAATGATATACAACCACATAGGGTCTTGGCACATGTACTTCATCATTACTTAGCCCTAATGATATACAACCACATAGGGCCTTGGCACACATACGTCATCCTTACTTAGCCCTAATGAAATACAACCACATAGGGCCTTGACACACATACTTCATCATTACTTAGTCCTAATGATATACAACCACATAGAGCCTTGGCACACATACTTCATTGTTACTTAGCTTTAATGATATACAACCACATAGGGTCTTGGCACACATACTTCATCATTACTTAGCCCTAATGATATACAACCACATACAGCCTTGGCACACATACTTCATCATTACTTAGCCCTAATGACATACAACCACATAGAGCCTTGGCACACATGCTTCATCATTACTTACCCTAATGATATACAACCACATAGAGCCTTGGCAAACATACTTCATCACTACTTAGCCCTAATGACATACAACCACATAGAGCCTTGACACACATACTTCATCACTACTTAGCCCTAATGACATACAACCACATAGAGCTTTGGTACACATACTTCATCACTACTTAGCCCTAATGACATACAACCACATAGAGCCTTGGCACCCATACTTCATCATTACTTAGTCCTAATGATATATACCCACATAGAGTCTTGGTACACATACTTCATCATTACTTAGCCCTAATGATATACAACCACATAGAGCCTTGGCACACATACTTCATCATTACTTAGCCCTAATGATATAAAACCACATAGAGCCTTGGCACACATACTTCATCATTACTTAGCCCTAATGATATACAACCACATAGAGCCTTAGCACACATATTTCATCATTACTTAGCCCTAATAATATACAACCACATAGAGCCTTGGCACACATGCTTCATCATTACTTACCCTAATGATATACAACCACATAGAGCCTTGGCACACATACTTCATCACTACTTAGCCCTAATGACATACAGCCACATAGAGCCTTGGTGCACATACTTCATCACTAATTAGCCCTAATGACATACAACCACATAGAGCTTCGGCACACATACTTCATCACTACTTAGCCCTAATGACATACAACCACATAGAGCCTTGGCACACATACTTCATCATCACTTAGCCCTAATGATATATACCCACATTGAGTCTTGGTACACATACTTCATCATTACTTAGCCCTAATGATATACAACCACATAGAGCCTTGGTAAACATACTTCATCATTTCTTAGCCCTAATGATATACAATCACATAGATCCTTGGCACACATATTTCATAATTTCTTAGCCCTAATGATATACAACCACATACAGTCTTGACACGCATACTTCATCATTACTTAGCCCTAATGATATACAACCACATAGAGTCTTAGCACACATACTTCATCATTACTTAGCCCTAATGATATACAACCACATAAAGCCTTGGTAAACATACTTCATCATTGCTTAGCCCTAATGATATACAACCAAATACAGCCTTGGCACACAAACCTCATCATTGCTTAGCCCTACTGCATTGGAACATTAAGGACTGTTTTGTATTAACAGTGTACATTGCCCATGCATGAGTAGATACCATTATTAATATCAGTAGCATTCATTAAGGTTTGCATGAGCCATGAATGCTTCATCGTCCTTCCTGTGTTTTACAAGTGTATGTGTCTCATCTACACAGCATCACATAAAAGAGGTAACGTTAGTCTCAGTTCTGCAATATACATTAATAACAGCATAGCTGACCTAAGTCAGCCATATTTATCATTGATCAGAAGATTGCACTTACTCCTTCATAACAAATATGACTTTGCACAAAAACTTGAACCACATAATAGCTTCTCCAACACAGACTGAAAAACTAATTCTATGTACAATGCACTTTCACACTATAGAAGCTAGACTTCTTCGGTGGCGCTTGCATTAAGTACTGTGTAGGGGGTTCTAATTTCACAGCAGTCAGTGTGTGTGTGTGTGTGTGTGTGTGTGTGTGTGTGTGTGTGTGTGTGTGGCCTCAATTAGCTATCAGTCTGGAGAAACTTTCATACTGGAGGGTGAGTCCACATCAGTGTCAGACCGTTCTCCCAACATCATCTTCTCTGGAACACAACAATGATGTCATACTCTGTAAAGTGCACTCTCACACTATACAATATAGACTTCTGTGGGCATTTGCATTAAATACTGTGTCCTCTAGACTATGTAACTTGATAGGTAGGTAGGGAGCTCTAATCTCACAGCAGTCATCTTAATTGTGTGTGTGGGTTGTGTAAATATGACCTTAAGTAATTCTGACCTCACTCAACTAACAGTCTGGAGAAACTTTTACACTGGAGAGTAGGTGCATATCAACATCCGACCCTTCTCCCAACATCATCTTTTCTGTAACACAGTCATAATGGCATCCTCAATAAAGTTCACTCTCACACAGTAGAAACCAGACTTCTGTGGGTGCTTCAATTAAGTACTGTGTCCTCTAAAACTGTGTAACTAGATTGGTAATGGGTTATAATCTCACAGCAGTCAACTTGTGTTTGTGTGATGGTGGGGCCTCTGCATCACTGGAGGATTAATTCAACAACTGTCCTCATTTGACCCCCACTTATGAGAAACATTTACATGGTCAAATGAATTCCACATCCCTTTTCTGTCCACAAACACATACTGTCTGCAGCACACTGATGAGGTCATCATGTCCAAAGTGTACTCTCACACCATTAAAGTCAAACCTCTCCTGTAGCATGTATGTATAATATACTTGCATGTTGAGTGTGGTAGTAGATAGGTAGAGAGCTCTAACAGCAGTCTGTGTGTTTTTGAATGTAAATGGATGAAGGAGTGTCTTACACCTCTTAGTTTTGACAACATTTAGAATTCTACATGGATGTAGATGTCATTTTTTTCACCCACATCTCCTTTACAAAAGACAGTGTATGTCATCCTTTCAAATATGCAGTGTGGCTCACATGCAGTTAGAACTCTGTGGTGTGTGCCTATAATACTTTTGTGGGTAGATTGTGTCAGCAGATAGTTAGAGAGTTCAAATACAGGACTGACTGTCTTCTTTGAATCTGTGTTTCTTTCTCTTACTGTGCAGAACAGGTTGCAAATACATAAATGATGTATATCTATATAATGTGCTACGCAACCACTTTTTAGCAGAAATATTGATGTAATACACAGTGGTGATGTCACCTATTAACATGTACAGTGTTTTGAACTAAATCTTGAGTGGTGCTTAGGTTTCTGCAAACCTTTGGTAGCTTGTGATGTTAGGTATATAGTGCAAGTTCTGACATTGCTGCTTACTCTTAGTGTATATGTTAACAGTGTTGTCACTTTCATGTGTTATGTTCATGTGTAGATGTTGTTTCTTCTTACAACAGTTTACTCTAGTTTTCGTTTTGAAACACTGTAGTAAGCAGTGATGCTGTCATATGATTAGATTGTCCCTTCATACCAGTTGTAATAAGACACCTCCTCAGGACTGAGGGCATGAGACAATGTTAATGTATGTTGTTGCATAAGTAAGGCATGTGTTTCAATATGGGACTATATCCACATTGTACATAATTGTTGCTCTACCATCACAGTGACAACAGCAGGAGGGTAGAGGTGTGTTTGCTATACCTAGCATCAGGCAACGTTGTCTGACATACAGCAAGATTTTTTCAAAGGAATACATATTCCTTGATTCATTAACATGATGTAATGCTTTCATATAAGCACAGATATGGCAGTTGGCAATGCACTCATACCATGGCACATTCAGTGATCCCACCATTGTGCTGATTCTCTCAATGCTTAGTCAAGTGTTCCAAACCACCA
Source organism: Protopterus annectens (assembly GCF_019279795.1). NCBI lineage: Eukaryota > Metazoa > Chordata > Ceratodontiformes > Protopteridae > Protopterus > Protopterus annectens. Next base: position 574,904,063 of record NC_056728.1, on the reverse strand, counting down.
CTGAGTGACTGTAAACATTTGTGTCCTTAACTGTTTTGCAGGAATGAAATCTCCCAGTTCTAATCTTTACATATAGAGTAGCAGAGGCCTCCCCCACCCATTTTTTCAGATAAAAATTATGAGCAATTAAATTACATCTGATTAAATGACTTCCCGTAGGTAAAGTTTCACAGATGTGATAACTGTTCTGCTGTGTCATATGTGATTTATAAACATATTGTTAGTTGGAGGAGTTGTACACCTTGATGTTCAGTTCTAGCCGAGGGAATCATTTTGTGTGAACATACTAAAATCACACAACAACCATTACATCACATCAATATTATCTCTTGATATGTTGCACAAACACATGGGAACGTGTTTGGATTTCATGGTAGTATACATTTGTGCTGCCAATATCATGATGAGAGTGCTACTGTGGCACATGCATTTAGTAGTCTGTTGTACACAAGTGTGCTCCAGTTCTTGTGTGGTGTGTGTCCAAAAATACAGAGGAGCCTTCCTTGACAAAGGACCATTGATATAGGAAAGATCACAGTTGTGTACACATGAGCATAGCATAATTGCCATCAGTCTGACATGCTGATATGATATTCATTATCAGGGGTCCTTTCTTAATTTACACATTAATTTCAGCTGTCTGTGAAAATATTTATTGCTGTCTCCTGTGACAGATGCAGACAATACACAGCTTTGTGGAATAAATCACATCATAGTATGGTGTTTGCATCTGTTCTTATCTCTCTACATGATAACTGCGTCAGGCAGGAGTGCCTTAGGCAAGGGTATTGTATATGTCACACTCTGCTCCCACATTTGTAATGCCACACACACACACTACAGGATGCATACCTATTAGAATATTAAAGTGCATAATTCACTTCAAGAGTGATCCTCCTTGTATATGTGTTCATAGGTTCATAGGTGTTTACTAGGCTAACAACCACAAGGGCCTTTTTAAGCCTAGCCAAGCATCCCAACTCTCTGACAAGTTCTGATACCCTTGATAAGTGTAAGCATGGGACTAGGAGATGAACCATTTACAAGTTACCTGTTTGCATCAGAGACATAGGTGCCAAACCAGGGATGAATTTCCAGTTTCTCATCCAATTGTCCGAGTTGCACTTGAATTGGATTAGGGAGGAACTCTGCTTCACATGGATACGGACCCTGATCCATAGATGGGGCAGTCTCTGGGATACATACCTATCTCTCTGTGTGTTATGCCTATTTCTGTGGTGCACGCAGTTAATCCACAGCTCAGTGGTAACTTTGATGACATGGGTTAGATTCTTGAAAAAGGAGATTGTGGCTTGTGAGCCATTCTGATTTTTCAGCACATTATATCGACAAAATGCTATGCAAATATCCCTTAATGTAAGTACTGTCCCTGCTGTCATCTCAACTCAGCATGTTAATTACATTTATGTCTCATTTAATCTCCTCTGTTACAATGTTATTTGTATAACTCTCATATTATAATATCATGTCTGCTTTTATTTACCTATATTTTGTCAGGAAGTGTGACTACCATTAATTAGTATGACATACATATTAGACAATTTTATTATTACAAAATTGTGTTTGTGACTTAAGTACCTTTAAATCGATTATCTTAGTACAATTTGAACATTTACCCTCCCCTCTCACATATTTTTATATATATATCTTTGATTTCTCTGCATATTATCCTCAGTACACTTCCCCTGCCCAGTAACCCTTCTATTGTAGTTGCCCTAGCCATTTACCCCTCCTCTGACTTATTTCTGTATTCGTATGTTTGATTTCTGAGCACATTCCACTCGTTAGACTTTCCCTTTCTAATACAGCTTGCATTATTTTCCCTATATAGCTCTTTGTATTGCCTGCACAAGCCTGTTTGTTTACTGTGTGTGCTTGTGCTTCTCAATGTGTTTTTGTGGCTGCCAGCACTGTTGCTGGCCATGGAAATGTGATTGCATTCATGTAAACCCGGTGAGCAGCAAGCATATGCAATGAGCTCTGCTGCTCATCGTGCTAACTCGTGAACATTGTGTAGGCTTTATGCAAAGCGCACACGGTATTCCCAACCTGTGTGCCTCAAAACACACAGGTTAATAATATTCTCTCTACTTCATCCAACATCCATCTAAAGTTCTATCATACCATACTTTTACTGTAAAACAATGAGCAAAGCTGCTCTTTTGGAATTTCTCAAAAATATAGATACTTAGTTCAATCCAAAATGGCATATTATACAGCTTAACATTTTAAAACTCATTAGCCGTGCTCTCACCAAACCATGCTGTCACACAGATAAATGCTAGTAATGACTCTTGCCAAAAGTGCCAGTGACAACCAGCCAGTAACCAACACTTACATGCTAACTAAAAGGTACATGCTAGCTAAAATCCTCAAAAAAGTCTAGGGACAGTTTCCGAAACGCATTCAAAAATATTGTATGCTAACTGGTAAGCAGCATGTTTTCCATCCTAAGTACAGCAATCTTGGATCTATTTCTACCTAAACACACCAGATCTAAACGAATGTAAAAGGCATTTTACTTCCTGAGACAATATTCCTGTGTATGAAAAGAGCCTTTGAAGTTATCAATCATAAGGCACTGCTACAAAACCTAAAATACCATAAATTCTCAAATGATGTTATACAATGGTTTATAAATTACCTGCCAGGTTATTTGTCAATAACACTTATTCAGATTCAAGCCTATTTTCGAAAGGAGTCCACCAAGGCTCTGTTCTTGTTTCTTTACTCTCTCTGTATTTATTAATGATCGTTCATGGAGATCTTACCAAAAATCAACAATACTCTTTATACGGATGATTTGGTAATAACCACAGTATTCAAATCCCATATCATTTTAAATAAAAACCTTCAAAGAGATTTTTACTCACTATGGAACTGGTTAAACAATAAAAAATCAGCAATCAGTGCTTGCAAGTTCAGTGTTATGACCTTTGCTAAACACGAACTTTCAGTCAAAGGTACTTGTGGTACCATCTCCCTGTCAAAATGGAACAAAAATATTTAGGATTAACCTTAGATTAAAACTTGTCATTTCAATGTTTATACCGAATGTCAACTGGAAAAGGTTCTAGCTCAACCCAACATATCCTACAAAATAGCCTACCTACTAACTAGCAAAACTATGAGTTATTATAATTAATATACTAAATCCCAGACAAGAACACATTCTTCCACTCACAGCACTCCATTCAGACAACTGCAAATAAAGTACACAGATTTATCCACTTAACCCATTATAGGGATACCGCTGTGCTACTATATACCGGTCACTACTGGAGGCACCTTCCAATTTAATAACCTTACCTACACTCTTCTACACAAAGACTATTGACCCTCTCTAAAACTAAAGAAGTTCTTAGAGTATTTGACACCTCAGTCCTCCGCTTACTATTACCACCCATAGAAAACCCTTTACTGAAATAATCCCGGCAACCAGGAACAGCATTCCACATGACATTAAAAAACAACAACAATCTCCTTTCTATGAAAAAACAGCTCAATGTCCACCTAGCAAGAAAAATAAATGTAACTGTTTTAGTGACCATGAGTAAACAACTATCACCTTACTACTGATCAGTGTTTATAGCCTTTACTGCCATTATCACTGACTGGAATTTGTGCTGTAATGCTATACTATGAATATTGTATACATGATAATGTCCATGGATTCTGCAGTCGATAAAGTCTGTTTATCCTTAACAATAAATAGAATGTGCTTCAGTAGTCATTCTACATATATTTTTATCAATTATCGTTGCATCCCTATTTCTTAACTTTTTCAGTGAAGGCAATGTTCCTTTACCAAGCAGTAACTAGCGTATGCATTTTATAAGACCCATGATCATTAGTCCATTACCATATTGGTATATTGTAAATATTGCACTCTTTGTGCATCAACGTGCTTGTATGCTGATGAGCAAATAAATATGTTGTTGGATTTACTCTGTTGAATTTAAACTGATTGTGAAAAGTTAGGTCACTGCCCACAAAAGTTCCCAAATCCCAAACAAATGGGTCAAATGTTAAGGGTGTATTGACAATGTGGTAGTAGCCTGGGGTAGAGGACTTCCAAAGGATACAATAATGCATTTTTGGCATTTAGTGTCAGTCCATGATTTTGATGTCAGTTACTTGTTTGGGACAAACTTTCTTGCAGGATGGCTAAGTCATTTGGGGATTCAATAACTGCTCTTAGCTTGCAGTCATCAGTCAGCCACAGTCCTTTTTGTAATGGCTATTTCTTCAGAGATGTAGGTGCCAAACAGGAGAGGTCCCAGCACTGAACCCTCGGGGGACTCCACTGGTGACTTGTATCTTTGCAGAAGTAGATTCTGCTATTTTAATCTCCTGTGTCCCATCTGTGACCCAGTTGACAATCCAGTGTGTAATGTATGGGTTTATTCCCCATTTATTTAGCTTTTCTACTATGCCCAGGAGGGATATTATGCTAAAAGCCTCGGTCAGGGCAAGATATGCAGTGTGTCCCATTTTACCTTCATCCATTGCTTTGGTGGCCTTTCCAAAGAAGTCTACCAGGTTGAGTAAGCATGTCCTGCCCAAGATGAATCCAGACTGACATGGTTCCAGTGTCTGGACGTTCCCTATGTTCTTATTAATTAGTTCCAAGATATGTCTTTCTGTGGCTTTGCATATGAAGCTGGTTAGATTTATGGGTCTGTAATTGCCTGGGTTTCTGGAAAGTCCATCGTTTGATTGTAGCTGCTCTCTATTCACTTGGTAAACAACCTGTATGACAGCTGAGGTTGAACAATATTGTTTTTGGAGGTGGTTGACTAAATCATGCTTCATGCTATTTAAGATGCATCCATGGATATTGTCAGGAATCATCAATGCAGTACTTTTTAGTTTCTGATAGCATTTTCAGGACTAGGTCTTGTGTGATAGCTAGATGGAAGTCCATTTCAGGTTATCTTGTGTGATAGACAAAGGGAGAGAGGGATAAAGTATGAGCTGAATTTAATGTCCAGTAGGTTAGCTATATCTTCAGACTCAGCAAACGTAACATCATTCATAATCAGCTCAATGCATTACTGCTTTACATATTTGTGCTTTTGAGATTATGAATTAGCTAGGATCAGACATAAAAACTTCTCCAAAGCTGATTATAACCTCCTGAGGGATGGTACAAACAGCTTTACAACCCCCTCCCCCCTCTGTAGGAGCTGGCACCAATTTCCAAAACTACACCAAAGCACTATATGAGCATTTATATAGATGCATGGAATCAGGAATACCCGACAGGACTAAATTATCCTCTGCAAGGAAGAGTAAACCTTTCTGGTGGACATTTGCAATAAATAAACTCTATAACTTTGAGTCCAAATTGACCACATCTACTAGAGACAAACATAAGGCCTTCTTCACATATGTCCACAACCTCAAAGCACCCAGATCTGTTTAGAACTAGTGATCAAGGACACCACATATATAGATGACGTAGATATAGCAAACATGCTGGCTGACAGATTCAGTGAAAGCTTTACCCCTCTGCCTCCCCATCAGTAAATCAGGACATCCCCAGTACCTGCCCCTTTCCCCTTATATCTAGGGAACAGATGATCACTGCTCTCTCAAAGGCAAAAAATACAGCCTACATGGGACACTATAACATCCCAGGCTGCATCCTATGTGAACGCAGGCAGGAACTTGCAGCACCATTAGGCATCTTATTCAACCAAAGCCTGAGTACTGGCTTTGTCCCAGCTGAGTGGAGGACAGCCACTGTCATCCCATTACACAAAGGTGGAGGATCCACCAATCCGGGAAATTATATACCCATCAGCCTAACTAGCCTGATCTGCAAGGCCATGGGATGGATTATCATGGACCTCACTAACAAGGACATTGGCAACCTACAAACATTTGATCCCACACAGTTTGGCTTCATCAGGGGAGGTCATGTCTGCTAAATTTAGTCAACTTCTTTGAGACAGTCACCAAAGCCATGGAAGAGGGGAAGACAGTGCACAATGCCTACCTTAACCTTGCCAAAGCCTTTGACACTATTCCCCATTCAGCCATAATAGATAAAGTATCTCAGCTAGGCATCAATCCATATGTTACCAGATGGGTAGCAAACTGGCTCACTGATAGAACCCACATAGTCAAAATAAGGGAAGCCACCTCAAGCAGTAGACCCGTAACAAGCGGAGTACCCCAGGGTTCAGTCTTGGAGCCTCTGTTATTTGGGATATACCTTTCTGAGGTGCAGGCCAAAACCAGTGGGCTATGGCTGACCAAGTTTGCAGATGACTACAAGCTGGGTGCTGTCATCAATTCCCCTAGTGATGTGGACATCCTCCAAGAAGGTCTTACTCAGACAAATGACTGGTGTCAGAAACATGGCCTCAAGTTGAATACCAGAAAATGCATCAACATCCCCTTTGGGGAGAGTGATGCCCCACAAATTATCACATTAATAGCAATGTCTTAAGCATGCAATCAGTTGTGAGGGATTTGGACATCCAGGATGATAGCAATCTGACATTTGACCACAATGTTGCTTCTGTTGTACTGAAAGCCTTCTACATGGCCCACCTCACAAGTAAGGGTATCTCATCCAGGGACAAGGAGGTCATAACATCCCTGTATTCTTCCCTTATAAGACCCATTATTGAGTACAATGCCCCTTTCAGCATGTACCTCGTAAAGCACATGCAGCAGCTAGAGAGACCACAGAGGTTCCTCACTGAGAGAATCCTGGGCCTCAAACATCTACCATACACAGATAGGCTAAAAGCCTTATCCCTCTACTCAGTTTTATACAGACTCCTCAGAGGTGACCTCTGTCTGGCATACAATGCAATCACGGACTCCACCTTGATTGGAGTGCTGCATATCTGCAAGTCAAGCTCCACTCGAGTAACCTGCACAAGTGGCCTCAACCTGGTCTGTGACATCAACAAAACTTGTTGGTGGGGCAGATTTGTGTCCCAGAGACTCCCCATCTATGGAATAGACTCCCTCTCCACATCAAGCAGAGTACCTCTTTACCCCTTTTTAAGTGCAACCTGGATAACTGGGTGGGAAACAGAAAATATACCCCTGGCCTGGAATTCCACCCATGTTCCTGTTGGACAGGAGCATTGGGTGTTGATTTGTCTAAACATGGGCTAAAATCTTGGCTAGACTTATAAGGGCCTCACAGCCAATAGCCTAGTAACCTCCTATGATCCAATGATTCTATGAACATAACTAAAAATGGCCTTGTGATTGTCTTTGGTTTGGTAGGCTATTTTTAGCCTCCTTTTATTAAGCTCCTGAGTTGTTTGTTTATTTCACCGATAAGGCCTGTTTCATTCTTGGAATCACTCATCTTACTTTTGGTAATAATCTCTTTCTTTTATTGTAAAGCGTGTTGATATTATGATTCCACCAAGGAGGTTTGTTTTTGAGGTTTGTCCTGCAGTTGTTCCTACAGGATGCATCTACATGAGAGTATAGTGTGGTGATGAGGATTCCAAATATTCACTGGAGTTAACTGGGTTTGGTGGGGATTTGAAGCTTGACAATGTATGACTTAGGAGTAGGTAGTTTGTCTTAAGAGATATTTCCAATGGTACCATGGGTGGAAGGGTTTGTGGTTTCAATTTTATTTCAAAGGAGATGGCTTTATGGTCAGACCTAACAAGTGACTAAGAAGGACATGGGATGGTGTAAGATGCCCCCATATTAGTACGGACAAGAACCAAGATGTTGTTTCCACTAGTGAGCACTCTGTACTTATGTACTAGTGGTGGTGCAGGTTTTCCAGTCTACAGTTGGATAGTTTAGATCACCTAGGAAAATGGCATTGGGTTTAATACAGAGTGATTCCAGTTCCTGTAGACAGGCATTGTGGCTTTCTTGGATTTAGAGTTAGTTTCATAGCTAGATAATATATGGTATGGGATGTACTTGTGGTTAACTGGACAAGAAAAAACCTCCACCTTTTTCCCACCTGCACAGTAGCTGGTCTTAACATATGGAAGACATTATAGGCTGGTTTACTGGACTGCTCTCCATCATTTTAAACCATGTCTCAGTCACTACACAGACATCTATGTCTTCAAGGGAGAGCTTGCAGGGAGTGATTTCTTGTTTAGTATTAATCAGTAACACCTTCATATTTCCTCTGTTTGTGCGTTCATCAGGTTTGTATTGCCTAAAAAGACACTATGAGGTGGACAAGTCCATCCATGGCAAAGTAGTATATTCTGTCAATCACATCCTCCAAGGCTGACAAATTTTGGACCCCATTCAAATGACACCAGAAACTTAGTCATTTTTTGAAGTCATTTATTTTTGTTAATATTGTGGCATCATCATACTGCTCAATGCTATGCTGATACCTGCTTACAGCACATAGTTTGAGAGTACATCATATCTCTCTCTTCATATAGTGCAGGGAGGTACATCTCAAGTTATTCAAACCCACATGTACTAAGGCAGAGTCATATTAGTTATTGTTGTTCATGGACTTTAGTGTATGTGCAATATGATGGATCCTGGCACCAGGCAAGCAACAAACCATCACTCTTTCCTTGATCACCCTGGCAAGAGGTACAGCTGTATGTCTTATAATGCAGTCACTTATGACTCGAATGTTTTTTTGGTTAGATGCCTGCCTTACAGGTTCAGCATCTGTAACCTGGGGACTCTTTGTGCTATGTGAGGTGATGGCTTAACTTGCTGAGAGTGCTTTTTGCCTGTGTTGTGTTTTAGAGGTGTTTGATGTTTAGGCGGGTTAATCTTCAGAACCTCAGCATGTGATCAGTTGTGAGTATTGTGATGGCCTTAATGAGGTGTGGTTTGTGGTGTACAACTGATTATTCTGGTGTATGAGTTTTCTGTATGTGAGATTATTGCCTTCAAGGACATTTTATATGTACATTTCTCGCACACTGTGTTATGCTGTTTGAGTAATGGATAATCATCAGACAGCATGAGACTGTTCTTACACTGTCTCAAGATACCCATCACAATCAGGCTGGCTACATACGTTGTGGGAAAGTGCTAGTCCATGGTATCAATATGAATTACTTGACGGTCAGAGCTGACTATAACTACTTGAAGTTCAGTTTGTTTAGGATAATGTTTTGGTGGCCTTGCTACTAAGGCATGGGGAAATGCCTAGTTATTTAGTCATGGAGGTGCTTCAGCTAAAGTTGTGTTAATTTTTGCTTGGTGTAGGTTATCTGAGCCTCAGACATAGATTTCTAAGGCTGTGCAACTTTTGCACATCTCTTATAAGAAAAAAAAGCTATTTTGCAGGCAAATCACTATAGGTCAACTCTTATTGTGGTGGCGCACTGAACACAGCTTAGAGCTGATTTTACTTTTCTTTTTGATGAAAAGTTAATTTCTTACTGTTCAGGGCTTTCCACCCCTTCTCCGAGTCTCAAATAAAATACTCTGGGTGGGTGTGGCTTTGTGTTGGCTATAGCAAACAAGCTAGAGAAGGATCCAATCAATTAAAGCCAACAGTGCTGCTCTGTGACTTCTAGACCTGTAGTAAGTCAGAGTTATCTTAGTCCTATGACTCTGAGCTACAGGTCAATGACCCCAGGTAGGTTAGAATTTCATAAAAGTTAACTTTTATAGTGAGGACAAGAGAAAATTGTAATTAGTATAACAACATTAGGGAGAGTCAATGGGAACAGTGATTAATGTATCAGTAGAAGCTGGGATAGACATAAGACTTAACATGAAAAACTGGAATGTAAAGAACTATAGAAGCACAAAAGCACAAATCATGCAGCAAGCATTGCAATACTGCCACTATTGAGATCCAAATTGTAGACTAGGCTGCAGACTAGGCAGAGATTTATCAGCAATACTGCTAATGGAAAACTGCAGTAATAAATGATTAAATGAGGCTCAGTAGTTCACAGATCTCTCATAATTGCAAATGAAACTACAAGAATAAGTCAAATTACAAATGGATAACCTTTACAAGTAATTCTACTTATGAAGATAGAAGTGCAGTATAATGAATAAATGATGCTCAGATCTTGCAGTAATTCACAATTCTCCCACATTAGCAAATAAAGCTACAAAACTAAAGTTCCAGAGCAATTAAAAAAATGCAGATAACTTTTTGAGCTAAACCACAAAAAATGCAGAAAAGTCCAAAAACAGAATGACCACACAGGCTGCCATAACTGCATCTGAAAAATATTAAATTTTTATTAAAAGCTCATTTCTCACAGTTCATGGATTTCCATACATTATCATTTTCACTGCCATGAGACTGATACTGTTCTAAGTTTTAGGTGGGCACAAAGTCCTAGAACCTTTGGGGTCTCCTAAGCTATGTTTTCTTGAAAAGAAAATCTTAAATAAAATGATTCAGTCTTGCTTTGTTTAGGTTAGACGTTTACTGTTTTTAACTATGGCTTTGGTTTTTAACCACCAGGCAGACCTGCAAATGGTCTAGGTTGATCAACTTTCTAAACTGCTTACAATGTAAAAAATAAATACATTTAAATTATATATAGTACTTCTTTAGGAGACTCATACCCTATATTATAATTAGTCACAAGAAAAAATAGTATATTGGGCAACTGCCCAAACTACGACTCCCCCCATTTATGATTTGCAACTGCAACATACTCTAAGGCAGGCAAGATCATTTGCAGAAGATGATTAATTTTGTTGGAGATGTGAGTTTTTTGCTTGAAGAAATAACTAAATTATGCCAAGAGTCAGGAAACAGTTAGACCCCCAGAAGCCACAGATATTTCGGTTCTCTGTGGTACATTATAGAGCATTTTCTAACTTTTTTATCCATACATGTGAGGTGTCAAACAGTAATTAAATATGTCAATAAACAGAACTTTACTTTTTATTTCAAAGCCTTTAGTATGATGTCATCATTAACTCCATGCAGGAAAACAGGAAATGGAAGCCAGTGCTAGGATAGAGGCCACAAATGTGTTCTTTATTCATAGTAAGGAGATAAAAAAGAGTATTCTTATGAGCCTACTGTTTCTTCAAAGCCTTAGGCAATATTAACACCTATGAGTATTTTCAGAAGGGCTGTCCTAAAACTATTGATTGTCCTTGCCTATTTTTGTCTCCTGCATATTAGTGCCTGCATTTTCAGTAAGGTTTGACATATTCACTGTAATTTTTTTGGACATGTTACTGACTTAATCATCTGTAAAATATCCATAAGTTGTAATTACACCCTCAAGGGTCATGCAGCAGTTGTATGTTGAATATTAATTAAAAAGATAACTTTATGTCATAACACAGAGAGATAAATTATCAATTTTATATAAAGATCTGTATTCCTTTTTTGCTTAAATCACAAAGCTGATACGTTTGTTTGTTCTTTACAGGAAATCTGTTTTCAAATCCCATCACTACTTAAAAAGTAATTTTATAATACATTCAAGTGGATAGAGTTGCATGTCCCGTGACACAGGATACGTTGGTAGAACTAGTTTACCAAACATTGTATTCTTTGCTCATTACTGCTTACAGTTTTGTTAACTCAGACTGAATTCTTTATAACAACTGCAGTCGTATTATTTTTCTGTCTCTGCTTCAGATAGCAAAAAGGCTAAGAAGTTACTAGTTGTGATAGTACAAATTCCAAGACCAAGGACTATTAGATCTACAGAAAATAAGGTACAACTGATGTTTTAATGCAGCTATTCTAGTATTACCAAACACATCGTTTATATAAGGCTGTTTGTTTGGGATCACCTATAAGTAATTTTTATTTGTGATTTACACAGTAGAGCTGAAATGTAAGTTTCCTGATTTCTTTAATAACTGTACATGCTTACATATGTACTCTGTAACTTGCTTTAGATGCAAATTCAGTGTTTCTGCAAGACTGGATGTGTCATCATATATTGTTTTACTAAACATGCACTTCTAGATTGTATCACACATCTGTTATTTTAGATAAAGCATATCTAAGATAAACCATTCAAAATGTTAAGAACATTTGAAGTAAAAATATAAAAAAAGTTTGTTACTTCTTAAAAAATGATGAATATCCAATTAAATTAAGTGACATATTTGTAATAATCAAAAAAATCTAAAAATAAAAAAGCCCAACTTGTTACAATTGGCCATGAAAGGTCAAAGGTTCAGACTGAAGTTAATTGTTCTTTCAAACTTTAAAGAAAGTTCTAAAATGACGTGCCCCTCTTTGGAAATAGAAAAATAGAATTTTTGTTGGTTATTAAAAAAATATCATCAGCTTTTCTTATAATGTCAAAATGTTATTTCTTAAAGGGAGAATCCCAGAAATTTAAATAGCAGGGGCAGGCACTTTGTTCCTAATAGCAACACCCCTGTGATGTATCAGCATTGATTCTGTCCACCTCCATCAGCTTTCTCTAAATGAGGACTGAATGTCCTAGTCTAGTTATGCTTAAATTCCCACCTGGAAAAAACTAGTTGTTTTGATGTGCTCCTAATTTTAGTAGTGTTTCATTTTCAATTGTAATAACATGAACAGTATGAATAATGAAATGCCAGTTCCGTGATTTTTTTTTTTTTTTATGACTTGTTGTCATTAACAAATGTAACAAGTTTTGATTGCAGAATTAATGTGCTACATTGTAAATGACTAGTCAAAAAAAAACTGAGCTACTGAACCAGGCAAGGAAAAAACTGGTCCATACTTCACAGATTAACCTCTGCTATGAAAAATTGTTCTTGGGTAATGGGTTGTTAGTCCACTCCATACCCATATTCAAGTACAAATTAAAGCCTCTTTAAGGCAGAATAAAATAAGGTTTGGGCATCTGCCAGCATTTTAGTTAAAGAATGAGCATCAGAAACATTTCTTAGTAAGTGGCATATTGTTGGTTAGGAGGAACTAGAAACAAGTGAGGAGGGTCTGGTTCTAAAGTGGGACAGATTTAAGGAAAGTTTTAAAGAGGCTTTAGCTGAAAGGAAAAGAAACCATTGGTGTGAACATGCATGTTAAATAGAATAAGCATCTGCAAAAAACAATGGGACATCATGAGTCAGCAAAAACATCAACAGCAAGGAGGCTCAGGAAAGAAAATGGAGGATTTTTTGAGTTGCACTGTGGAAAATCATAAGGCAACTTTGAAGTCCTTTTATTATGAAAGCAGAGAAAATTAGCCAAATGATTAAGACAATAAAAAGTTAACAAAAGTAAAAGATCACAAGTCAAATTGAAGAACATGGGAAAATTGCTTACATTCTTGGAGATTATTTTGAAGGATTTTATTCACAGCTGTGTTTTGGCACAGAATGACAAACAGATGATTTCATCAGGGATATAGATTTACCTATATTAACCTATATTAACTATGTAGGAAGCAAATAGTTTAGTATCCCCATTATCAATAAAAGAAATAAAAGAATGAATGAACAAACAAGTTACAGGGAAATCCACATGCACATATGGCATGCCAGCAGAACATTGGAAAGAGGGATGGGATAAGTTATTTCTGATATGACATACCGTTTTAAATAAAGTTTTACAAAACAGGCAAATACCACAGTCTTGGAGGAACATGATAATCTCTTTGATACTTAAAGAAGGAACATATCTCAACAATACAGCTTCTTAATCTCCTATTTCTATATAAAACCGTGGTTATACGGTATTTATACTGATTTTGTTACATACATTGGCCAGCATTCCAGAAGATTAGTAACTTTTGAGCAGGGTGGTTCATTATGGATAGACAGACAATATCCAGAAAATATGTATGATGCAGCATGAAGCAGAGGGGGATGGCTTTGGCTCCCCATTAATGCTAATAAGCTTAGATACTGAAAAGGCATTTGATCAGGTGTATTGCGAATACCTATGGGAGGTCTTAATAACAGTGGGGTTTACAGATAAATTCCCATACCTAATAAGAGAGCTTTATCTCACATACCTGAAAAGAGAGCTTTATTAAGATTCTCAAGCCAGAGTTAAAGTAGGGGATTTTTAACAGAAGAGTTTAAGTGACAGACGGGCACAAGGCAGGGGTGCCCACTATCCTCTTTGCTTTTTGCACTCTGTTTAGAGCCATTAGCTGTGAAAATCAGAGCAAGTGCTATGCAAGGGGCAGATTGGTTTGGTTATTCTGATGATATCATACTCTATGTGACTAACCCAGAGGAGGATATACCTAATTGTTTAAACTTTTGAAACAATTCAGTATTTTACCAGGTTATAAAATAAATGAGGGTAAAACTAACGTCTAATCAATAAATTATACTCTTACATTTTTTGGTGACCTAGCTCAACACTATCCATTTTTGTAGGGTCATTACAGATTAAAAATACTTGAGGATAGGGTTCATTAAAGATTCTCAAAGAACCTCACAGGAGATTTGAAATTAAAACAATGTAAAATTCTGAAATTGATAACAATGTGGAGCACAACATCTCTGGACTTGAACAATAAAGTACAAGCTATGAAGAGGTTCATAGTTCCCTTTATATTATATCCAGGACAGGCTTTCTTATTTGATACTGGGAAAAGATTTTTGGTGTATTCTACAAAGGGAACCAAGGAAATTAATATGGGAAAACAGGGGCCCCAGAGTTGCATGGGATAAAATGATTTTGCTTGTAGGACAATGACTGGCTCTTCCAGAGTGATCTTAACTGGGCTGCTTTATGATAACCCTGCAAGTCTGGCTCTTCCAGACTTGCAGGGTTATTATTAGGCAGCCCAGTTAAGATTATTTTGCTTTATACAAAACAGAGAAAATAATTCTAAATGGAGATAAGTGATGTTGACACATGGTGGATGTTATGAGGATATCACAAAACTAAATGCATGGTGCAAGGCCTTGAATCATGACCAGGAAAAATCATAGGTTACACAGTTTGATGCATTACAAATCATAAACAATATAGAAAATGGATCTCTCATCAATTGACTTATTTAAACCACCAAAGAAAAA